>NC_064854.1:117119112-117379112 GCF_024139225.1 Suncus etruscus | reverse complement strand
TTTTTTCAACCTCCCTTAAAAATCTTTTCTTTTACCCATTTGTTATTCAAGAGAACATTATTTAATTTTCACGTAATAAGAATTTACCAAATTTTATTTTAATTTCAATTTTAGGAGCTGGAGCAATAGTGCAACAGTGAGACATATGCCTTGCAAACAGCCAACCTGGGTTTGATCTCAGGCACTCCATTTATTGTCCCCTGAGCACCATAAATGGTGAGCAAAGCCAGGACTAAACCCTATGCATAGTTCAGTGAGTCCAAACACCACACAATCACACACACACATACACACAAATTTCTAATTTAATTACACAATTGTCCCAAAACATAATTAGTATGTTTTAATTTCTTTTTAATGTATTGAGGCTAGTTTTGTTGTCTGACAGTGGTAAAGTTTTGAAGAGGGTTTCATATGCATTTGAGTAATATGCGTGTGTTCTACTGTTCCTGAACAGAGTATTCACTTAAGATGATAAAAGATATGTTGAATCTCTTTTTCAATGATTAATAAAAAGCTCTTGAATACGAAGTTTAATGACATACTCTATTAAGAGTAAAATAATAACAAAATTCCTGTTGAGGGAGATTTGGCAAGTTTAACCAAACTTCCTATGAATTAGCCTTTTGACCCCATAATCCCACTTCTAGGAATCCACTCTGAAGGTACATTGCCATAAATTTGCGCAAGACTGGACAACACAGCATTGTTTGTAGTAGCAAAAGATTAGAAACAACCTAAATGTTCACAAGGAGAACAAGTAAGTAAACTGTAATGTATACATGAATTGGAGGCTAGATAGTAAAAAATAAAAAGATAATATATTATGTTTATAAATTATTTTCTAGAATATTTATAAAAATTTTATGTTGAAGAGAAATGAGCAATGAGTATATTTACAGATTTTCTTATATTTTCAAGAAGGAAGCCATAAAACTACTACCAATAGAAAGTTGGGAGGGCAGTGGTGGAACAAAACAAAGGGACAGAATAGTCTGTAGTTTGATTAATTTTTTTATCCATTTTTTGGGGGGGGATATGTAAAAGACTTTTTGTTTTACTTTGTTTTGTTTTTGAACCATAACTGGTAGTACTCAGTGTTTACTTCTGGCTCTATGCTCAGGTATTACTCCTGGCAAACTTGGAGACCATATGGATATCAGGGATAGAGCCTAGGTTGACTATGTGCAATGTAAACAATCCTAACTGTGTTCTTTTACTCTTCCCCCCCATGTCAATGGTTTACATAATCAAAAAAAAAAAAGTAAAAAAGATAAAAGTAAATTTCTAAAATTAAAAACAAATTTGAACTGATGGACCTAACTTTATTTCAAATGTGGCAGTAGAGCCATTGCAAAGAAACTAATTATTTCAGTACTCTATTGGTTATATTTCAATAGTGTATGACTGTATTTCTTTGTGGATTATCTTATAGCACTGAATTATTTTAATCAATATTGATTATAATTTGTTTTTGTTTGTTTGTTTTTTTGGTTTTTTGGGCCATACTCATTTGATGCTCAGGAGTTACTCCTGGCTAAGCATCAGAAATTGCCCCTGGCTTGGGAGGACCATATGGACGCTGGGGGATTGAACCGCGGTCCTTCCTTGGCTAGCGCTTGCAAGGCAGACACCTTACCTCTAACACCACCTCTCTGGCCTCTGTTTTTGTTTTTTTGTTTCTGGGCCACACCCATTGACGCTCAGGGATTACTTCTGGCTATGTGCTCAGAAATTGCTCCTGGCTTGGGGGAACCATATGGGACACCTGGGGATCAAAATTCAGTCTGCCAAATGACTTAGATTGAACAAAATAGTTTGCCTGGAGCCTAGAGTTGGTCTTATGCCAGGAAACTTCAGAGGTAGGATCTCCTTGTATTTAGGCCAAGCTTTTTCTTTCCATGTTCCCCACATTTTGGTGGGTCTATGCAAACAATATTTGCCACTCTAACACCGTTTTTACTATGCTCCTTTGACTCTAAACCTTAAAAATAAAATAAGTTCAAAATTTAGGCTTCAGCAAGGGAATTTCTTTTGAGAACTCTGTTTATGGGTGATTGTCCTTCCACTGTAACTTTACCTTGTCCTCTTTCTTTGCATCATTGTTCTCATAATTAAAAATAAAAATAAAAATAAAAAAGAAAGAAATTCGGTTTGTCCTAGGCTAGTGCTTGCAAGGCAGATGCCTTACCTTTAGCACCACCATTCTGGCCCCAATATTGATTATATTTTGGGACTATATGATTATAGTCCTTTGTGGAACTAAATCTAAAGCTAAATGAAAAACATTTAAACTTCCCTCAGAAATGTGTTAAAAATTCAATTCAAAATGGTCCTAAAATATAAAGGCCATAGAAAATGATACAAATCCTGAATACAGATGTTTAATAACATAACTATTAAGAGTAAATTATTCCATGCTATTAGTTTTTTGAAGACTGGATTCCACCTATAACAGAAAATAAAAGCAAAGATAAACAGTTGCACCTACATTAAACTGAAAACTTCCTATGGTGAAAACAATGTAAAGAAATGAACAACTAGCCTACTGAATGGAAAAATATTTGCATATCATACATCAAATAAGAGGTTAATGTCAAAGATTTGTAAGGACAACTAATGACAACAAAATCCAAACTAATTTGTGCCTCATAAATAGAGGAAACAAAATGAATAGTACCAGGGGTAAGAAGTCTCATGAACATTGGGTAGAAATAAAAAAAGATCAGCCCTAAATACCCAACCCAAAGCCAACGACAATAGAATCAAGAGACCCAAACTACAACAAGCTATACACAAAAGGGACTTGTTACACTAACAATTTAGGGGGCTAAGGAGAACAGGGAATAGGAGAATAGGGAACAAGGGCAGAGAAAGGTCAACACTGGTGGCTGGGAGTTACCCTAATTCACTGTCATTATGTACCTTAAATATAACTGTAAAAGACTTGTAATCACATTGGTCTCAAGAAGAATTATAAAAAAAAAAATCCAAGCTTAAGTAAAAATTAGGCTGAAAGTTTTTCCGTTCCGAAGAAACCCCAATTCTTCCTCATATTTCTTCAAGTAAATTTCTTTCAGTTAACACTTTTATTTCACTAACAAAACAAAACCACAACAACAAAAGCTGAGCTGAAAATTTGAATAAACATTTTTCCAAAGGCGACATCAATAAAGGGCACACAAGCTTATGGGAAGCTGTTCATTATCATCAAATATCAGGAAAACATAAATCAAAAGTACAATGGGACACGATAGCATATCTATGATAATGGCTTATACCAACCAATAACGTTGGCAAGGGTATAGAGGAAAAGAAATGCTCATATGTTGTTAGTAGGACTATGTAAATCAGTGCAACCATTTTGAAAGAAGGTATAGAACCTCCTTGCAAAGCTATCATAGTTTAGCAATTTCTCTTTTGGGCATCTATCAGAAATTAATCCAAAAAGTTGCATTCAAAGAAATGTTTATTGCTATTTAGTATTATTTACAAAGCAAAATATGGAAATAGCCAAAGTGCCTTCAATAAATGTTTGGATAAAGAATATGTAGTATTTATACAATGGAATAGTGTTTTTTTAAAGGATGCAATTTTTCTGCTTGCAATAAAATAGAATGGAGTCTTTGGGGTTATGCAAAGCAATCTAAGACAGAAAAAGAGAAGTACTAGTTGATTTCACTCATGTGTTCAATAGCAGTGTAAAAACTGACAAAAATTTAAAATTCAAAAATAAATCAGTAGACATTGATAACAAAACTAAGATTTACCTAAGAGAAAGTAGGTGAGGATTCACAGAAAAGATGAGAAAGTATAAGGAAGGGTTCTAAGCATAAATTTACTGTAAATTTATTAATATAAATTATGAAAAAATAATTATATTATCACAACCCATATTTTATATAAGAAAATAAATATATGCATAAGATAAAATAAAATAATATGGGGCCGGAGTGGTGGCACTAGAGGTAAGGCATCTGCCTTGCAAACGCTAGCTTAGGTTCAATCCCCTGGCATCCCATATGGCCCCCAAGCCAGGAGCTATTTCTGAGCGCATAGCCAGTAGTAACTTTGGAGCGTCAACCAGTGTGGCCCGAAAACAAACAAAAAAAAAGGCAAAACAAAAAAATTAATATAAGGTTAAATTTGAAATTGAATTGGGGCCCGGAGAGATAGCACAGCGGCGTTTGCCTTGCAAGCAGCTGACCCAGGACCTAAGGTGGTTGGTTCGAAACCCGGCGTCCCATATGGTCCCCGTGCCTGCCAGGAGCTATTTCTGAGCAGATAGCCAGGAGTAACCCCTGAGCACCGCCGGGTGTGGCCCAAAAACCAAACAAACAAATTTGAAATGGAATCTATCCATAGAAACTGAGCATTAATAGTGTATCTCCTGGGCTGGGGATATGATATTGTGGTAAAGCACAAGTCCAGCATGTGCCAGGTCCCCCCAGTGTAGGGAGAAGGGGAAGCCTGAGGACCCCTATAGAGTCCATCTGGCATCCACTTCTGGCCACCTGGGCCGACACCCAGGGAAGGCCTGGTGTCCAGGGGAGAAAGAGGGGGATGGCTGGGGGCCTGCCAAGCCTCCCAGCACCCCCCCAAGCTAGGGAGAAGGCCTACGGCCTGGGCCTCCCCAAACCCCATACCTGGCAAGAGTTAGCCTCTAGAATCAAGGAGAGAATCAGAAGCCAGACATCTGCCCGCTTCCTCCCTGTGGAGCAATTCCACCTGCTCTTAAGCACTGATTTCACATAATAGCAAAACAGAACAAATTAAACATATTTGTGTCTCCTCTGTATACATTGAAAAGTCCTAGCAATAATGATACCCTAATATCAATGAGTATGCCTACTCCTCAGATGTTGGTTTCTAAATATTCTTACCAAAGATATTCTCCTAAGAATGTCTTTATTCTTAGAGAAAATTCTTAAACATATTGAAATATTTAGGAGTTAAAGTGTCTGAGTCTACAATTTATTGTCAAATGCTCCCTTGGGAACTTCAAATGTGGGTGGATAAAGGATGGGTGGTATCTAATGATTATACAAGTATTCCTCTCTGTGCACCTGGCATAATCTCTAAAGTGTTAGCTAGAACTTCCTACACTCTCTTGCAGACCTAGTCTAAAATGAACCAAAGCCTGGTCACTCATGAGAGCATCTAAGTGATTTAATTTTGACCTTTTTTTTGTGAAAGTTTTTGACTTACACAGATATACATTGTAGTTTGGAATCCCCTATTCTATTTAAAGATACTTAAAACCTAGAGCTATAGAGATAGTACAATGAGTAAGGCATACGGCCAACTCAGTTCAACCACCCTGCATCTTATATGGTACCCTGAGCATTGCTGGATGTGACACCTGATTCCTAATTACCGGGGATACTAAAAGATACTAACATTCTTTTAATTCAAATATTTAATATAGAATACATAGTACTTCACTTTTATTGGACAATGTAATTATTGAAATAGCATTTGCCACCTTTTTTGGGGTCTATTTCTACTTTTGTTTCTTTTTTCCTTTGGCTACAATGGCTGAGAGCTTTAATTAGCAATTTGATATAATTTTCTCTTTCCTTGGGAATTGAGAAATGCAGATTCTGTGATTCTAAAATTAACTTGCTATGTAACTTGAATAAATCAACAGTATTTTTTTATTTTAGTTTTTCAACTATCAAATATAAGGGTTGGAACTGATTTTCTTCCATAAATTTTATGATTTTTGAACTTTACCCAAATAAGATTATGCATCTAAAAATAATAGAAATAGCACACGCATGCATGTGCATGCATATGTGTGTGTGTTGTGTGTGTCTGTGTGTGTGTGTAAGAGAGAGAGTTTGGACAGAGGCTCGGCTGGGCTCAGAACACTCCGCATGCCAGGATTTCTGATCCCTTTGACTGGTATGTTGGGGGCTCTGGGCAGGACAGCTAGCCATAGGCCCCCTGGGCTGACCACTTAGTCCAGGGGAACAAGATCCCCCACACACACCAGGCGTGTCTTCAGGGCCATGCCTGGTTAATCGGGCCCTGGGAGGAGGGGGTGAGAAATTCCTCCCTATGCATCCAAAAGCTACAGAGGCTCGGCTGGGCTCAGAACACTCCACATGCCAGGATTTCTGGCCTTTGACTGGTATGTTGGGGGCTCTGGGCAGGACAGCTAGCCATAGGCCCCCTGGGATGACCACTTAGTCCAGGGGAACAAGATCCCCCCCACACCAGTTGGGTCTTCAGGGCCACACCTGGTTAATCGGGCCCTTGGGGGGAGGGGGTGAGAGATTCCTCCCTATGCATCCAAAAACTACAGAGGCTCAGCTGGGCTCAGAACACTCCGCATGCCAGGATTTCTGGTGCCTTTGACTGGTATGTTGGGGGCTCTGGGCAGGACAGCTAGCCATAGGCCCCCTGGGCTGACCACTTAGTCCAGGGGAACAAGATCCCCCCACATCAGGCGGGTCTTCAGGGCCACACCTGGTTAATCGGGCCCTGGGGGGGAGGGAAAAATTCCTCCCCATGCATCCAAAAACTACAGAACTGCGCGGGGGCATGAGCCCCCGCGTGTACTTCATTTATTGAGAGTATGTTTTGCATATCTAGAATGTTCATTTTTTTATTCTGCCCTTTCACACACCCCTACAAAGCTCTTTTTTACTCCTTAACTCTCTAGCCCCCACAAACGTCACTAACCTACATTACTCTTTTTAACTTCAGTAGTGTACAATCCTAATCACAGACCAAAGCCGTGCATTGTGTGTAACAACCCCAAACTGTTTCAAGACACATAAAATGGACACGTATTTCTTTAGAATATTTTGTGTTTTTTCTCTGGCAACTATAATTCTTACTAAATGTTGTCTTATACAATGACGATTCTAACCACTTTTTATCTTCTCTTTTTGAGCTGTTTAACAAGGAATTTTGGTGAAAGAGTCCCCCAGTTTAATGCTTATGATTGAACCATATCATGGGAATTGTTGGAATTGTTCCTATGGCCCCCATATGCACCAATAACACCACGTGGCATAGCTCCTTTTTTGCATAGGCACATTAAAATGGGAAAATACTATACATACAAATAAGATCCTATCTAATAGAGATTGGAACACACAAATCTTGTAGTGCAAGGGGACCTTACACCCTGAACATAGACCTGGCACAGACCTCAGAAGAAAGGGCATTTTCCATTCACCCCTGAACCAGTGAAGCCATCCACGAAACATCCAGGCTTGTCTATAACATCACCTGGAAGTAATCCTCTACCATGGAAGACCCTACACTGCTCAGACATTGACCTGCTCAAAAGAGACTTCCCTTAACACTGAGAAGACTTAACAGCCACGACGACCTGCTTACAGGACAGGGCTCCCTGCATTGCCCTTTGATTGTGAGGTGAAACGAGAGGACGCTCCACATCCTGACTTCAATGTAGGATATGCAGATTCCAGGATCTTTAATACAGAAACATGATACCAACAACAGAGACTGTGTGAAAAATAAAAGTGTGTTGGCACTACAGACAATGTCTTGGATTGGATGATCTAGCTTGCCTGGAGCTTAGAGAGTTGGTCTTGTGCCAGGAAACTTCAGGTGTCAGGTCTCTTTGTATTTAGGCCAAGGTTATTTCTTTCCATGTCTCTCATATTTTGATGGGCCTATGCAAACAACAATTGCCACTCTAACACCATTTTTACTGTGCTCCTTTGACTCTAATCCTTAAAAAGAACCCACTTAAAATTTGAGGTTAACTTAAGCTAATATGCATGTATATGGAAATGTAAAAAAATACTATGCCTGTAATGTTTAAGAAGTTATGTAAGTTTTATGGCTTTAGATTGCCTGGTATGCTGTTAAGAAATATTATAATGTGTTACAATCTGGGGACTTGAAGGACAAAGTAATTGTACATGGATTCTCTCTTATTTATCTTAATGTTCTTTGGTTCTTTGGCTGAAATTTCAAAGTTAAGATATCGCAATGGAACTTCTGAGAATTCTGTTATGGGTGATTGTCCTTCCACTGTAACTTTACCTTGTCCTCTTTCTTTGCATCCTTGTTCTCATAATTAAAAATAAAAAAAATTATAAAAAAAAAGAGAGAGTTTGGGAGAAGAGAGAAAAGATGGATTTCAATGAAGTTTGAAATGTATTGAAGAATAAAGTTTAACTACCAATGCAGATTTTTTTTGACTTCAATATTCTGTCCCATTCTTTAAACAGGTTAAAATGGATAAGAGCAGCAAATGGGTCTTTACAAGAATAGTATTTTTATTAGATTTAATTTCAGCGATTGTTTTTTTCTAATCCTGAATGAAAATAATGAGTTCTGAGTGGGACTAACTATGCAGTCCTTCTGATGACTGGTGTTTGCATGGCAGCCTGCATGACTGCCAACTTGCTAAGGATTTTTAGTACATGTCAGATGTTACTTTAATATGCTCCCAAATAACTTGCCATGACCATGCCACTGCAACACTGAAAACCCTCTGTTTTAGTGCATGACTGGGGAATTGGACAATCAGCCATGACCATCTAGAAAAAGTGTTAGAATTCAAGAGGCAGTAAGTGTAAAATCCTGTTGAAAGCCATTTTATTATCTTCATTATTTATTAGATTCTCAGAGTCTGACAGATCTTCAAGGTTATTATTGTGAACATTAATGCTCACTAGAAGGTAGTAAGTGTATTTTTAAAGCCTTCTGTCCAACAAAGAAAAGAAGTCACCTTTCTGTTACATGGTGAGAATGAGAGACCATTGAAAGCACATCTTCCAGAGTCTTTTGCGGGGAGTCAGGGGTAACTGCCTATTCTGTATAAGCTCTTGTGCAGAAGTTTGGAAGAAGAGCATCTGTTCTGATACCAGGATTAACCATGGGAATGGAAATAACTCACTCATCAGAGAGGACAGACTCACCTCTTGTCCAGGGTGATACTTTGCTCCTAAACAATTGGATTTTTTGTTAAACTTTATTTTTTTGTGGGGTCATCCAAAAGTGCTCAGGCATTCTACTAGCTCTGTACTCAGGAATTACGCTTGGTGGTGCTCACGGGACCATATGAAGTGCCAGAGGTGAGACTGGGATGAACTGTGTTTAAGGCAAATACCTTATTTCCTATTTCTCCAGTTTACTAAAAAAATGTTTTAACCAATGTTGATTGATATTAGCTGCCTTTTATTCTTTCTCTTGGTATATAGTAAATAAATAATACTCATGTTTTCTTTGAGTTTGGGTTTTTAGGCTAAATCAGGTAGTGTTCAAAAACCAGATAGTGCTATAGGCTGTGCTTAGCTGGCTATGCTTGGCTACCAGGTGGTTTCAGGGATCAAACCGGAGTCAGTAACACGCAAGGAAAGCACCTTTTTAAAAAAAATGTAATTATGAATTTATTATTTTATATCTTTATTTAAGCACCATGATTACAAACATGTTTGTAGTTGGAGTTCTGTCATAAAAAGAAGACCTATTTTCACCAGTGCAACATTCCCACCATCAATGCTCCACATCTCCCTCCTCCTCTACCCCCTGCCTGTATTCCAGACAGGCATTCTACTTCTCTCATTCATTAACATTGCTAGGTAGTTGTTAGTGTGTTTTTTTCTCTAACTGTACTCACTACTCTTTGTAGTGAGCTTCATATCATGAGATGGTACTTTTGACTTTCATCTATTGTCTCTGGGCATTATTATAATAATGTCTCTTATTTTTCTTAACACACAAGATTAGTGAGACTATTCTGTGTCTGTCTCTCTCCTTCTGACTTATTTCACTCAGCATAATAGTTTCTATGTCCACCCATGTATAGAAAAATTTCATGACTTCATCTCTCCTGATAACTGCATAATATTCAATTGTGTATATGTACCATAGTTTCTTTAGTCATTCATCTGTTTAAGGGCATCTTGGTTATTCTGGCGATTGTAAATAGCGCTACAATGAAGATAGATGTGCATAAGGCATTTTTGTATTGCATTTTTGTGTTCCTAGGTATATCCTTAGGAGCGGTACAGCTGGATCATATGGGAGATCAATTTCCAGTTTTTTGAGGAATCTCTAAATTGTTTTCCATAAAGGCTGAACTAGATGGCATTCGCACCAGCAGTGAATGAGAGTTCCTTTCTCCCCACATCCCCACTAGCATAGATTGTTCTTATTCTTTGTGATGTGTGCCAGTCTCTGTGGCATGAGATGATATCTTGTTGTTTTGATATGCATCTCCCTGATGATTAGTGATACGAAGCATTTTTCCATGCCTTGTGGCCATCTGTATTTCTTCTTTGAGGAAATGTCTATTCATTTCTTCTCCCAATTTTTCGATGGGGTTAGATTTTTTCCTTGTTAAGTTCTGCCAGTACCTTGTATATCTTAGATATTAGCCCCTTCTTTGATGGGTAATGGGTGAATAGTTTCCTCTATTTTGTGGGTGGCTTTTGTTTCCTCGTCAATATTTTCTTTGAGGTACAGACGATTTTCAGCTTAATATAGTCCCATCTGTTTATCTCTGCTTCCAATTGCTTGAGTGATGTTTCCTCCTTGAAGTTAATAGGCAAGTACTTTAACCCTTGCATAATTTCTCCAGCTCAGTACTCTTGTTTTTATTGATTTGGGAGGGGTTGGGCCACACATGGCTGCAAAAAAGGGCTTACTCCTGGCTCTGTGCTCAGAAAACGCTCCTAGCAGGCTTGGGGGACCATACGGAATACTGGGGGTAGAACCTGGGTCCATCCCGGGTCGGTCACATGCAAGCAAACACCCTCCTGCTGTGCTATCTCTCTGGCCCCATTTTAATTGATTCTTTTAATTGAAATTTTTATTTTAGTGATCCTGAAAATTTATTTTAGGACTACACATATGCACAGCAACTGTTTTTCTACTGAGCAACATTCCTGGCAGGTTATTTTTATTTTGAGCATAAAAGTAGACAAAATAATTGAAAAAGTTGATATTTAGTATCCAGAAAATCCAGTTCTTTCTGATGCTACACAATTATATTTTTCTTAATTGAAGTAACACTGAAGGGTAGTATATTTTGGGTGTGCATCTTTTAAAAAAATTAACACTAGGGAGTTAGAGAGATAGTACAAGGGTCAAGGCATTTGCCTTGCATGAGGCTGATCCCATTTAGACCCCCAGGACCACATACAATAATCCTATGAGAACTTCAGAGGTCATTCCAGAGTACCGCATGATCTGGCTCCAAAACCCAACCCCAAATGAACATTTAGATAGATACTGCATTAAATTTACCCTTAAAGTATAATTCTTAGGTATGGATGAACTGGACCAGTTCTTAGACTCATAGACTCACTCTTTTCTTGAATGAGATGTAAACCAAGTAGTGAAATATTATGGCTAACCAGCTCGCAGAGCAGAAAGATAGCCACTTTAGGAGGAGAGGATGGGCCAGGCCTTCACCCTGTCAAAGTCACGCTTGCTGTCTCCATCACCCTGAATCACCTTTTTTTTTTTTTTTTTCACATGTTCCTGCCTCATCTGTGACCCTCTATGATTCCCTTTGGGGACGCTGATCTGCCTACACTTCAGGTACGCTGACTTGGGGCTGATATCATCAGGGATTTTTGGAACAAATGAGTATGAGCACCTTCCCCCATATCTTCCTTCTTCCAGGAGGTCTGACTGCTGAGTACATGCCCCTAAAAGTTGTAGTATCAGTAATAATTCTTTGAATTTCTAGATTACTTCACTTTTTGATTATATTATTCCCTAAAGCATTTCTTTGATGCTGTCACCCCCAATTTAACAGAATGGACAGCTAACAACAAGAGTGAACTAAACCTTCTGCCATTGTATTAATGACATCATTGGAGATACAATAATTTTTACTGATGTGCTTGCTACTGTAAATTTTTATTTTTTCTTCTTTTCTATCTTATTTTATCTTTTTCTTTTTTCAATAATGTCGCTTTCACTTACCTGAAAACAAATGTATAGTGATCAATTATGTCAACTATGTGTTATATCTTCTTTAAATAAAAAAATGTCTAACTATATCCCATATTGTACATATGACTCCTTAATAGTGGATTTGCTTACTCTCTTGCCCTTGTATTCTCTGTTAACTTCAATCTAGTAATATATTTCAAACTTTTATTTTTGTTTTATTAAAATTTATGGGGTTTTCTTCTATTTTATTTATGTTCTTTTGGGGGGACCTCCATGAGGTCACTCTTAGTTATATTTAGCCAAATGAATCCCAGTGCTTGGAATTTCTGGGGCTAAATCCAGTAATTCTTGTGGGAAGTCATGTGATACTGAGGATGAAACCAATGATAGGCATGTGTCTCACTTTTGAACTCCTGTACTATCTCCATATCGCTTACTTTAAAAAAAATTAGTTCAGGGGGCCGGAGAGATAGCATGGAGGTAGGGCATTTGCCTTGCATGCCGAAGGATGGTGGTTTGAATCCTGGCATCCCATATAGTCCCTCAAGCCTGCCAGGAGTGATTTCTGAGCATAGAGCCAGGAGTAACCACTGAGCACTGCTGGGTGTGACCCAAAAACCAAAAAGAAAATTAGTTCATTTGTTTTGTTTCTGTTTGCTACGTGAGTAAAATCAAATCATATCTATTTTTCTCCATCTGACTTTTTGCACTAAGCAAAATACCATTTAGTTTATCTAGCTGTCACAAATGACACGCTGTATTGGAAATGCCATCAGGAATGGACAAGGTTGAGAAGTAAGCTCCTCAAAGTAAGCTCAAGGTCTACTTTGAACTATTTTAACATCCAAAAATACACTACTCATAGTAGAGGTTCTCTGACAGCTAAAGCCATTGAAAATAAATGTGTCTAATGAATGAGCTATTTAAATATCAGTTCTTCAATCAAATCATTGGCAAAGTGATTCATTTGGAATGACGATTCACAAGCCATTTTCAGGTCTTTTCAGTGTCCTTCCCTTGTCACCCCAATATGTCCTATTTTAGTCCCAATACTAAGTAACTGTTAGGCTTACTGAGGCTAGCAACATTATCAACACTCTTGCAAGTACAGCTGGTTCAGGTTGTGTTGTGTGGAAATAATGGTGGAGGAGTTCTCTGAAAGAACATCTACACAGTTATATTTAGCAACATACCAGCCTGTCAGACCTGCTTTCTGGAAACGTAGAATTGTCTATATTTTTTTATCATACACTTATTTTCGGACTTATTTGAAATGTTCATTCAGCATTTGGTTGTATGCCTTAAGCATTAGAGCTAGAAATTCAACATAAACAATCTTGAAAAGGAAATGGCTGGAGTGCCCCTAACATGCAAGAATTAAGTGGCTGAGTCATTTAATCCCCAAAGCTTGTGGTGCAGTGATTTAAAAGGTCAAATTCTTCCACACTCCTTATAAAAGACGGAGCCTAATCCCTGTTCATTGACAATGTGTTGGATTTGGAGATTTGCTTTTAACTAATAGAATCAAGGACAAATGATGGCATGTGGCTTTGGGGGCTAAAGTGATTAAAAGAGCAACAGAGCTTCCTGCACTTGCTCTTGCTCTCTCTTTGTGTCTGTCAGTCTGTCTCTCCCCTCTCTTTGGGAAATCAGCTGCCCTGTCACTGTCTCCAGGACACATAAACCGTTCTGTGAAAATCTCCACGATTAAGGAACTGAGGCCCCCTGACAACAGTCACGTGATCTAAACTGTTTGGAAACAGCTCCTGTCCAGTCTTCAGATAACTGCAGCTTCAGAAAATTTCTTTTCTTTTTTTTTTGTTTGTTTGTTTGTTTTTGGTTTTTGGTTTTTGGGCCACACCCGGCGGTGCTCAGGGGTTACTCCTGGCTGTCTGCTCAGAAATAGCTCCTGGCAGGCACGGGGGACCATATGGGACACCGGGATTCGAACCAACCACCTTGGGTCCTGGATCGGCTGCTTGCAAGGCAAATGCCGCTGTGCTATCTCTACGGGCCTCCGAACATATCTTGGTGAGAACCACCCTCCACTCTCCACCCTAAGAAATTTTATGAGATAATAAATACTTGTTGTTTACTAAAAAACTTTTTGTTGTTTTAAATTAGTATGTCTGGAACAAAATTGTTCAACGAAAGTAGATGACATTTTAAAAAAGTAAGAGGTTTCATTTTATTATATTTTACAATTGAGGTAACTTTGATTTACATGTTTATAGGCTTTACAAATTCAGTGTTAATCACTACACTTTCCATTGAAGTGCTAGTATTTCTTCACCACAGTACTTTGTTTTTATTTTTTTAAGATCCCGTGTTTATTTATTTTTTAAAAAATATAGAATATTTTATGAATTTTCATGTCATTCTTGCATAGGGGCCATGCATCAAACGGGTGTGGCCAAAAAAAAAGAAAAAAAATAGAATTTTGGGGGCCACAGTAATATACTCAGGTTTACTCCTGACTGCACTCAAAAATCACTCCTGGACCATATGTGATGCCAAGGAACAAACTTGAGTTGGCTTCATCCAAGGCCAAGTGTCTTACCTGTTCTACTATCTCCCTAACAATAAAGTTACTATTTTACAGTTGTGATACACCAATCTTTCCACCAGTGATTCATAACTAGTTTTTCTCTGTCCTCTCTATTCCTAGTTCTATTGATCATGTCTCAGACTTTGTTTCCTTTAGTGGTTATCGAAACCCTTTCGTTATTTATACTCTGCTTATGAGTGATATCATCCAGTATTTATTTATTCATTTTGGGAGAACCACACCCGGTGTGCTCAGGGATTATTCCTGGCTCTGCAATCAGAAATCATTCCTGACAAGCTCAGGGACCATGGGATGCCAGGGATCAAACACTATCCGCCACATATAAACGTTCTGCTCACTGTGCTATCACTCCCATCCCCAGTATTTATTTTTTACTTTTTATCTCACTTCATTCAGGTTGGCATTATCCAATTCTATTCAAGATGCAGCAAACTAAAACTTCTTATCTTTATTTCTCATCTTTTTTCACAGATGACTAATATTTCATTGTGCATATTGCCATAATTTTTTCCTTCCTCTTCTTTTTATTTTGTTTTGTTTTTTGGACATATCCACAAACTCAGGGGGTATGCCTGCCTTTGCACTCAGGAATCATTCCCGGTGGGCTCAGGGGACCATAAAAGATGTCCAGGCCGGCTGTGTGCAAGGCAAACTTCCTACAATTATACTATTGCACTGGCCCCCAACTTACAATTTCTTTCTCCATTCATATGTTGGAAACTTGTGTTGTTTCCATGTCTTCCTAATGAAAATAGTGTGACAATAAATTAGTGCACAACTTTTAGATTAATATTTTTATGTTCTTAGTGTAAATTCCCAGGAGTGACATAAAAGATCATTTGGCATTTTTATCGATTGTGCCTGAGGAGTCTCTAAAACATTTTCTTCCTTTTGGTTTCATTTTAGTGTGTCAGGCTTACTCCTGGCTCTGCACTTAGGGATCACTCTTGATAAGGATTAAGGTGCCAGGTACTGAATCCCAAGTACCAGTGTCTGACTGCTGTACAACACTCTTGTCAAATGTCAGTACTCTCAAGCCTGGGTTGCCAAAGGGTTAAACCATTTTAAGCTCTAGCAGTGTCCTAAAAACCCAAACCCAGTTTCCTTCTTTACTCTTCTCCATGTATTGCGTGCCTCTCCTCCCAGATTAAATCTGACATTCAAGTCCTTCTCTATGGATCTGCTTCTTGCTATCTTCACCTCCCACTAAGAGAACCCATTGCATTTTGTTCGGGTTATGTTTTTTGTTCAATTAAGAATTGATTGTAGGCAAATATTTACCTTTTGTACACTGAGCTGTTTAAAGATAAGAGCTTACAAATTATAGGAACCAAAACCAAATATAAATGTCATATCGAATCAAAGACCTTTAAACATTGCCACTTTAAGTATTGTCATATAGGTTTTAAGAATTGATTTATAAATCAGTTAGTTTTTATCTATGGATGTACAACACAACAATTAACAGAATAATATATGTAGGGCACATTGCAAAAAGTCTTGTGAGGATATTTTTAATTATGTCCAAAATCTGTGGAAGAGTGCTTTAAGAGATTGTAGAGTCTTCTAGGCTTCAGAGCAATGACAATTGACAGAAGTGACAAAAGTTTCAGGCAACTGTTAAGACATCAGCGCTTGGAACTCAGTTTAAATGCAGAACGTTTAACTTACTGTAAAGGAAAGAAGGTGCCATCAGCAAAATGTCCTAAATGATCTGAGTGGTTAAACATAAGGTTTATACCCTTGGTATCTTGGGGTGGGAACAAAGTAGATGGTGTTGCTAGACCAAGAAAACTGATTGATTGGTTGAGGTAGCAGAATTTGAGACAATTGATCAACAATTTTCCATTCCCTTCTTTACTTATAATATTTCTTCCTTAGCTCTGCATTTACCTAGTGTGTGTTTTGCTGTACTGCTTCTGCACCTTTGCTCATCTTCATGCCTTCCTTCTTCCTGACAATAAAAGACTCCTCAGCCCCCTCAATACTTACTTGCACCCATGAAACAACATCTCTTTTCTCAAGGCTGGAAAAGGCACTGTAGCTATGGCCAGTCCTCCCAAATAGTTCTGTTCTGAGTACTATTGTGCATTTTATGTGCAGAAATTACTTTTTTTCTGTGTGAGCTAGACACATGATGAGTTTCTGGTAGGTAATACAAAAAAAAAAAAGAATGCAGGAATTTTCAGTCACTAGATTTAAAACCAAAGCATTTTAGTTTTAATATTTCCATATTTTTTATTTTGATTATTTCTGGTGGCAATGTATAGAGGAGTAGAATATAGTTAGAGGAAAGAAACACACAGAGAAACATGTGTGCATTTATAATTTTGAAGACATTTAAAATTATTTTGGTTTCTTCTAGGAACAGAAATGGGGTACCCGAGAGATAATGAAAGATACCTACGTTTCACAGCTTGCTCATCTACACATTTTTATTCATATTAAGTTATCTATTTCAACCTTTTAAAATATATATTCGATTTTGTTCTCTTAAAAAATCCGAGCAACTCTGAAGGTAAGCTATCTGTATAGGCTGTAGTATCTACTTCTGTTGGAAAAACTCATGAATTGTGCTAATAATTGTCCTAATTATTGAGGTCATTTATATCTGCACATCTTCTAAGTAAAAGCATTGACATTCTCTATTGTAGATACCTTGTGAAGGATGCTTGTATAGCAAATAGCCTTGAGTATAAACTTGGGCTCTCCTGTGAGATGGCTAGCAGAGGGCAGATCTTTTTTTCAATCTAGGATAATAAAGATAATGTGTCTCTCAGGGATAACAGTTGAGCAGACTTGTTAGCAGCCGTCGATAACCCTTAGGTATTTCCTGTTGGTAATCTAAATTCTGTTTCCCAGCTTAATGCAGACCCAGTGAGTGTTCAGAGTCCAGCTGGGCTGCTCTATGTTGCCCCACAGGACCTGGGGGCAAAGGAAATTGATATAAACTGCTCAGTAATAAACAGAAAGTCCTTGGTCTCTGGCATGGGAATCTTCTGTTTCTGTTGGCATCCATGAAACTTCGACAAGTTGGCTTATTAGCTCACAAGTTTGGTAAAATGTCATATCTTTCGCAGTTCTTGGCACTGTTAATACAGCTTTTGCTTATTAAAGACGGCCATCTTACCCAAAATCTAATATTTAGGATGAGCAGTTCTCCTCAGGTGAGCAATTTTATAGAGAAATCCTATTACTTCAATGGCTTTATTCCAGGAATGTATTAGATACACACAAGACACAGAAAAAGACCACTAGCCATTTAGCCTGTTCCCCCGCTAAGATAAGAAATTGAAATAGCACTGGGAGCCAAATAGTGTCCTTGGTTATTTGGCAGATGTCAAATGATCGTTACTCTCTGTTACATATTCCAGTTAAAACGTCGTGGAAACACTTTCCAAATGCCTTTGTGATATTTATGATACTTAAAATATCTATTATTTTTCATATACCTCTCTAATATATAGGAGTATGCAATACACATTGGGAAGATGAAAACAATTTACATGTTTCTAAGAGGATAAGTACTTATATTTGTTTACTAATAAGACATATTAAAATATGTGAAAAATAGCTTTTTATCACTTCTACATCAAAAGAGAAAACACACAAGACAAATTGGGAGGGGGGGAAGAGATCACACATTCAAGAGCTATTCCTAATTCATGCTGTGCAAAGAATCAAGCTGGGGTCATATATGCAAAGCATGCACTCCAGCCTTTAAGCTAGTACATGATGACTTTTAATTTTTATTTTGTTGTTGTTGTTGTTGTTGTTGTGAAGGCCACTCCTGGCACTCTGATAGTGCTCAGGGAATCATAAAGTACCAGGTGGGGGGTTTTCACTTGAGTTATATCCCGGTGCCCCTTTCCATGGTATTTCTTTGACACAGTAGCCCAAAATACTCACTGAAACATTCACTAAAAATGTTCATCTTTGATAAAGCAAAGAGACATAAAACATGGAACAACCCTACACAGATAAGAATCATCCACAGGATGATGCAGATAAGTTGGGGCATGAGTAGAAGCAGAGAGAACATATACTTGGAGATCTCAGATAGGCCAGTGGATATATCAAAGTAAAGAAGCAATAAGGGTTCATGATGCCAAATCCCAGTTAAAGGAGTAGCAAGCAGGGAAAGAAGGTAGAAGCAAAGCAAGCCATAATGGCTGAGGGTACACAAAGAAAAGTACATATTGGCCAGAAGCAGACATCCAGTGAGTGTGAGAATACTGCTGAGAGCAATCCTTTAGCTATTTTTCTTTTTGCTAAGAAAATAAAGCGAAAACAACTCACCCACATCAATACTGAGCCTTAAGACAAATTCTTTTTTAGCTTAAGAAAGTGCACTCTACCAACATACGCCTCCTGTAAGTTGCTCCTACATGAGATGAGTCGAAAAGATACACTATGAGTTAGCAGTGCTTTGAAAATAAGTGAAAAGGACAAAAAGCCATCAAAGGGTTGAAGGGAAAACTGAAAATCATTCATGACAGGTAGACACTAAAGAAACTCAGTAAAGGTCAAGGTAAGCAGGAATGAAAACAAAAGAAAAAAAAAGAATTTTAAAAGGGTTAGAGAGAATAGATTCCCATTTTAAAGTGGAGATCATCGTAGGGTTTATTGAGGAAAATGAGACTTTGGATACAGGGCTTAGGAGAAGTGAAAGTGAAAGTTGTGCTTTAGGGTAGAGTTTTGCAGGTAGAGCAAACAAGCACAGAGGTCAAGAAAGTATCTTCCTTAATGTCCATTTCTTCCTTATTAGTATTGGTGTATAGAAAGGCCATTGATTTTTGTGTGTTAATTTTGTAGCCTGCCACCTTGCTATATGAGTCTATTGTTTCTAGAAGCTTTTTGATAGAGTCTTTGGGGTTTTCTAAGTAGAGTATCATGTCATCTGCAAACAGTGAGAGCTTGACTTCTTCCTTTCCTATCTGGATTCCCTTGATATCCTTTTCTTGCCTAATCGCTATAGCGAGTACTTCCAGTGCTATGTTGAATAGGAGTGGTGAGAGAGGACAGCCTTGTCTTGTGCCAGAATTTAGAGGAAAGGCTTTCAGTTTTTCTCCATTGAGGACAATATTTGCCTCTGGCTTGTGGTAGATGGCCTTAACTATATTGAGAAAGGTTCCCTCCATTCCCATCTTGCTGAGAGTTTTGATCAAGAATGGGTGTTGGACCTTGTCAAATGCTTTCTCTGCGTCGATTGATATGATCATGTGATTTTTATTTTTCTTGCTGTTGATGTTGTGTATTATGTTGATAGATTTACGGATGTTAAACCAGCCTTGCATTCCTGGGATGAAACCTACTTGATCGTAGTGGATGATCTTCTTAATGAGGCATTGAATCCTATTTGCCAGGATTTTGTTGAAGATCTTTGCATCTGCATTCATCAGCGATATTGGTCTGTAATTTTCTTTTTTCGTAGCATCTCTGTCTGGTTTAGGTATCAAGGTAATGTTGGCTTCATAAAAGCTATTTGGAAGTTTTCCTGTTTTTTCAATTTCATGAAAGAGTCTTGCCAGGATTGGTAGTAGTTCCTCTTGAAAGGTTTGAAAGAATTCATTAGTAAATCCATCTGGGCCTGGGCTTTTGTTTTTGGGCAGACATTTGATTACTTTCTTAATTTCCTCAATAGTAATGGGTGTGTTTAGATATGCTACATCCTCTTCATTCAATCGTGGAAGATTATAAGATTCCAAAAATTTATCCATTTCTTCCAGGTTTTCATTTTTAGTGGCATAGAGTTTCTCAAAGTAGTTTCTGATTACCCTTTGAATCTCTACCATATCAGTAGTGATCTCTCCTTTTTCATTCCTAATACGAGTTATCAAGTTTCTCTCTCTTTCTTTCTTTGTTAGTTTTGCCAGTGGTCTATCAATCTTGTTTATTTTTTCAAAGAACCAACTTCTGCTTTCGTTGATCTTTTGGATGGTTTTTCTGGTTTCCACTTCATTGATTTCTGCTCTCAGCTTTGTTATTTCCTTCTGCCTCCCTATTTTTGGATCCTTTTGTTGAGCACTTTCTAATTCTATGAGCTACGTCATTAAGCTATTCAGGTATGCCCCTTCTTCTTTCCTGATGTGTGCTTGCAAAGCTATAAATTTTCCTCTCAGTACTGCTTTTGCTGTGTCCCATAGGTTCTGATAAATTGTGTCTCCATTGTCATTTGTTTTCAGGAAGGTTTTGATTTCCTCTTTGATTTCATCTCGGACCCACTGATTATTCAGTATGAGGCTATTTAACTTCCAGGTGTTAAAATTTTTCTTCTGTGTCCCTTTGTAGTTTATATATAATTTCAGGGCTTTGTGGTCAGCAAAGGCAGCCTGCAAAATTTCTATCCTCTTGATATTATGGAGATATGTTTTGTGTGCTAACATGTAGTCTATCCTAGAGAATGTCCCATGTACATTAGAGAAAAATGTGTATCCAGGCTTCTGGGGGTGGAGTGTCCTGTATATATCTACTAGGCCTCTTACTTCCATTTCTCTCCTCAGGTCTAGTATATTCTTGTTGGGTTTCAGTCTGGTTGACCTGTCTAGTGTTGACAATGCCGTGTTGAGGTCTCCCACAATTATTGTGTTGTTATTGATATTATTTTTCAGATTTGTCAACAGTTGTATTAAATATTTTGCTGGCCCCTCATTCGGTGCATATATGTTTAGGAGGGTGATTTCTTCCTGCTGTACATATCCCTTGATTAATACAAAATGTCCATCTTCGTCCCTTACAACTTTCCTAAGTATAAAGTTTGCATCATCTGATATTAATATGGCCACTCCAGCTTTTTTTTGGGTGTTGTTTGCTTGGATGATTTTCCTCCAGCCTTTTATTTTGAGTCTATGTTTGTTCTGACTATTCAGGTGCGTTTCTTGTAGGCAGCAGAAGGTTGGATTGAGTTTTTTGATCCATTTAGCCACTCTGTGTCTCTTAACTGGTGCATTTAGTCCATTGACATTGAGAGAAAGAATTGTCCTGGGAGTTATTGCCATCTTTATATTAAAGTTTGGTGTGTCTGTTGGTAAGCCTTGTCTTAAAGTATGCCATTCAGTTTTTCTTTTAAGAATGGTTTTGAGTCTGTGAAGTTTTTGAGCTGTTGTTTGTCTGTGAAACTATGTATTGTTCCTTCAAACCTGAAAGTGAGTTTTGCTGGGTGCAGTATTCTAGGCGAAGCATTTATTTCATTGAGTTTTGTCACTATGTCCCACCACTGCCTTCTGGCCTTGAGTGTTTCTGGTGACAGGTCTGCAGTAAATCTCAAGGATGTTCCCTTAAATGTAATTTCTCTTTTCGATCTTGCTGCTTTCAGAATTCTGTCTCTATCTATGGGATTCGTCATTGTGACTAGGATGTGTCTTGGGGTGTTTTTTCTGGGGTCTCTTTTAGTTGGCACTCTTCGGGCATGCAGGATTTGATCACATGTATTCATTATCTCTGGTAGTTTCTCTTTAATGATGTTCTTGACTGTTGATTCTTCCCGGAGATTTTCTTCCTGAGTCTCTGGGACTCCAATGATTCTTAAGTTGTTTCTGTTGAGCTTATCATAGACTTCTATTTTCATCTGTTCCCATTCTTTGAGTAATTTTTCCATTGTTTGATCATTTGCTTTGAGGCTTTTTTCCAATTTCTTCTGCTGTATGTAATTGTTATGTATCTCATCTTCCAGTGTACTGATTCTATCCTCAGCTGCTGTTAACCTGTGGGAAATCTCAAACATGTTTTTCTTCAATTCATCTACTGAGTTTCTCAGACCTGTTATTTGATCTGAAATTTCCGTTTGGAGTTTTCTCATTTCTATCTTCATATTCTCCTGATTCTTTTTAGTTTTCTCTTCTATACTTTGTTTGAGTTCTTTGAACATGTTCCATATTGCAACTCTAAACTCCTTATCTGAGAGACTGACTAGGTGGTTGATCATGTTCAAGTCATCAGAGTTGCCATCTTCATTCTCTATGTCTGGCACTGGCCCATGTTGTTTCCCCATTGTCACACTAGTACTGCGTGTTTTTCTACGTGTTGTGATTGTATTCATTGGCTAAATGCTGTGCACCGTCGCGAAGGGGAGCAGAGCAACCGTGCTCCTCTGGCTTCTCCCTTTCTGGGCGTGTCAACTCACCTCCACGGAAGGCTCACAGGAAGGCAGGCTGGCAGATGGGCCGCAACCAGGATGAAATCAGGCCAAAAATGCAGGACAGCAGAGTAGAGAGGCAGAATGGTGCTGGCATCTGAGATCCAGCGAAGTTCAGTGGCTCCTCCTTTTCTGGGCGTGTCGACTCACCTCCATGGAAGGCTCATGGGAAGGCAGACTCCCCGGAAAGTTCACAGGAAGGCAGGCTGGCTGATGAGCCGCACCAAGGGTGAAATCAGGCCGAAAATGCAGGACAGCAGAGTAGAGAGGCAGAAGGGTGCTGGCATCTGAGATCCAGCAGAGTTCCATTCACTATAGTGTCACACAAACTCAAATATCTTGGAATCAACTTGACTAAAAATGTGAAGGACCTATACAAGGAAAACTATAAAACTCTGCTCCAAGAAATAAGAGAGGACACGCGGAAATGGAAGCATATACCCTGCTCATGGATTGGCAGGATTAACATCATTAAAATGGCAATACTCCCCAAAGCACTGTACAGATTTAATGCGATCCCCCTAAAGATACCCATGACATTCTTCAAAGAAGTGGACCAGGCACTTTTGAAATTTATTTGGAACAATAAACACCCTCAAATAGCTAAAGCAATCATTGGGAAAAAGAATATGGGAGGAATTACTTTCCCCAACTTTAAACTTTACTACAAAGCAATAGTTATCAAAACAGCATGGTATTGGAATAAAGACAGGCCCTCAGATCAGTGGAATAAGCTTGAATACTCAGAGAATGTTCCCCAGACATACAATCATCTAATTTTTGATAAAGGAGCAAAAAATCCTAAATGGAACAAAGAAAGCCTCTTCAACAAGTGGTGTTGGCAAAACTGGGTAGCCACTTGCAAAAAATTGAACTTAGACCCCCAGCTAACATCATGTACGAAGGTAAAATCCAAATGGATTAAAGACCTCGATATCAGCCCCAAAACCATAAGATATATAGAACAATACGTAGGTAAAACACTCCAGGACATTGAGGCTAAAGGCATCTTCAAGGAAGAAACTGCACTCTCCAAGCAAGTGAAAGCAGAAATTAACAGATGGGAATATATTAAGCTGAGAAGCTTCTGCACCTCAAAGGAAATAGTGCCCAAGATACAAGAGCCACCCACTGAGTGGGAGAAACTATTCACCCAATACCCATCAGATAAGGGGCTAATCTCCAAAATATACAAGGCACTGACAGAACTTTACAAGAAAAAAACATCTAATCCCATCAAAAAATGGGGAGAAGAAATGAACAGACACTTTGACAAAGAAGAAATACACATGGCCAAAAGACACATGAAAAAGTGCTCCACATCACTAATCATCAGGGAGATGCAAATCAAAACAACGATGAGATACCACCTCACACCACAGAGAATGGCACACATCACAAAGAATGAGAATAAACAGTGTTGGCGGGGATGTGGGGAGAAAGGAACTCTTATCCACTGCTGGTGGGAATGCCGTCTAGTTCAACCTTTATGGAAAGCGATATGGAGATTCCTCCAAAAACTGGAAATCGAGCTCCCATACGATCCAGCTATACCACTCCTAGGAATATACCCTAGGAACACAAAAATACAATACAAAAACCCCTTCCTTACACCTATATTCATTGCAGCTCTATTTACCATAGCAAGACTCTGGAAACAACCAAGATGCCCTTCAACAGACGAATGGCTAAAGAAACTGTGGTACGGGGCCGGAGAGATAGCATGGAGGTAAGGCGTTTGCCTTTCATGCAGGAGGTCATCGGTTCGAATCCCGGCGCCCCATATGGTCCCCTGTGCCTGCCAGGAGCAATTTCTGAGCCTGGAGCCAGGAATAACCCCTGAGCACTGCCAGGTGTGACCCAAAAACCAAAAAAAAAAAAAAAGAAACTGTGGTACATATACACAATGGAATATTATGCAGCTGTCAGGAGAGATGAAGTCATGAAATTTTCCTATACATGGATGTACATGGAATCTATTATGCTGAGTGAAATAAGTCAGAGAGAGAGAGAAAAACGCAGAATGGTCTCACACATTTATGGGTTTTAAGAAAAATGAAAGACATTCTTGCAATCATAACTTTCAGACACAAAAGAGAAAAGAGCTGGAAGTTCCAGCTCACCTCAGGAAGCTCATCACAAAGAGTGATGAGTTTAGTTGGATAAATAACTACATTTTGAACTGTCCTAATAATGAGAATGTATGAGGGAAATTGAGAACCTGTTTAGAGTACAGGCAGGGGTCGGGTGGGGAGGAGGGAGACTTGGGACATTGGTGATGGGAATGTTGCACTGGTGATGGGTGGTGTTAAAAAAAAAAAAGAAAAAGTATAAAAGATGCACTACAATTTAGGAAAAAAAAAAAGAAAAAAAAAAGAAAGTATCTTCCATATTATTTCATATGTATATATATACTCGCCAAAGTGTTATGTCATGTGTTCTCCAAATAAACATCTTGTATAATTTTATTACCTTGATATTTGAGCCTTACCTGCCTTACCTGGCAGCATTCAGGGTTATTCATGGCTCTCTGTTCAGAGATCACTCTTGGCATTGGTACCAAGGATGGAGCCTGAGTCAGCAGTGTGCAAGGCAAACACTTTACCTAATATACCATCTTTCTAGTCCTTACAAATACATACTCAAAAGAAAAATCTCACCTTCTTTATCTTACGTAATGCTTTTCCTCCCTGTTCAGCAATATTAAGATCATTGGGCCTTATTCACCATTATATCTACCTAGTGTGCCTTTGCCCTTCCATTTATTTAAAAATGTTTAAATAAATTTGCTTTAGATGTATTTCCAATTCAGCTTGAACATTTTTGTTGAAGTACTGGGCACATTGCCAATGATTTGTGGAAAAAAATAAGTTTGCCTCTATGCTATAATATCATTTTATGTCGTCAATCTCACCTTAATTGACCTCCTGTGATACTTCTCCTTAATGTAGATTCTTTACTTGCTTTAATGATACCACCTTTCCATCTGTTCACCCTTCTTGATTTCTTTCCCATCTTATGGCCTGTTCTTCCTAAGTTACTTTGTTCTTTTCTTTTCTTCTCTGAACTTTATTTTTGGTGTGAAGAAGAAACTAACTTTTTCCTTGGGCTTCTTCTTTTCAAGAAATGCCCCCATGCACCTCTGGTGAGCCCATCCAGTATCACAACTTCAAATATCTCTATGTCAATAATTGACAGACTCATATTTTTTATTCTAATCATGCTCCTAAATGTCAGAAGGCAATATTTATTTCAAAGAGCACCTCACAATCAACCTGTCTAGTGCAAGATTCCCAATTACCCTCTAAATCTACTCCTTTTATAGTCTTATGAAACTCAGATGACAATGCCATCACTTGAGTCCTCCTTTTGTCTTCTTATACTTCACATAGAAAATGTCATCAACTTATTTAAAATATGAGAAATCCATTTTAAAAATATTTCTAGAATCCAACTGCTAATAACTGCTTCTAACCAGATACAATCTATCTTTTGCCTCAATTCTTGTAATAGTTTGTTTTTATCCTTGAGTCTCTGCTGTGTATTCTCTACCTAGAAGCCCAAATGCTCCAGTGAATATGGAAATCAGGGGATTTTGGAGATTTGTTAGAGACCAAAAGCATTTTCTTTGCAATCACTCCTGGTAGTGCTCCAGGGACCATATGAAATGCTGAGAGTTAAACCTGGGTCAGCGATGTGCAAGGCAAGTTGAGTTCAATCCTTGGTGTAGCCCATATCTGCTCAATTCAGTCCCTATAGCTCTTCTCTCTGGAACCCTTGACATCACAACAGAGCATGTAATCTCTGTTATGCAGGAGAATTGCAACAGAAGGTATGAGTACTGAAGCCAGGTATATGACCTTCAGCCAGCTCACGTGGGAGCACCCACCCATCACTGCATGTGTCTGCAAGCACTACATCAGAGTGAGTATGAATGGCACAACTAAAGTTGACCCCAGGCACAGGGCTTAGTTTGAAACACAAGTTGTGTTTCAATGACTGAGATCACACACATAAGGGAAGACATGGAGGCTGAACAGGGCACCTAACAAAGGTGTGAATAGATGTCACTCATCTCAGAATTCCTTTGTGGCTTTCAATTTCTTTCTTTCAAGTAAAAGCTAAACCAGAACACTGATGAATAAAGAAAATTTTATTAAGTGAAAAATGTAACAAGAATATTCTCATAGAATTTTGGAAAAGACATACAACATTTAGTATATTTGGTACATAAAATATGTAAAATTTGGTACATAAAATCTTAGCAAAATCACTGAAAACATAGAAGAATAATTCATTTTTGTGGGTTTTTTTTTGATAAAATTTTTGTTTGGGGATCACATCCAGCAGGTGTGTGCTAAGTGGTTTCTCCTTTGCTATCAACTCAGCAATCACTCCTGGTAGTGCTCCAAGGACAATATGAAATGCCGAGAGTTAAAGCTGTGTTAGTGATGTGCAAGGCAAGTTCTTACTTGCTGTACTATTGCTCCAGCCCCATCTAATGAAATCTTAATGATAAAATTCGTTTATCTCAATTGCATAGTCAACCTTTTACTTGTTGAGTAACCTCCAGAACATTTCCTTATTCTCAATAATAAAATAAGAAAGAAGGTCATATCATACTTTTACTCAAGTTACATCACAGTAATCTTGAAAATATGGGCATGGAAACTTATTACTGAACCTCATATTAAAAACTTTTTCTTATGGGTCAACTTTTTAAAGGTTTAAAGACTAAGAAAATCACAAAACATTAAGAGAAAATCATGGAAGAATTTTCAAGGTAATTTAAGAATAGTAAAGGCTTTTCCCAGGATAGTAAATAGTAAAAGTACCTAGAATTGAAAAAAGAACTGTAGCACCAAAAGAGAAAGCTTGACAAATAAATGAACCAAACTGCATCAAAAGAAATTAAATGATGTAACCAAGTGAGAAATTGTTTATTCATTTATATCTAAAAGAGGACATTTGTTTTGTTTTTTTTTTTCATACAAGACATTTCTACATTTGTAAAAAAAAAAACTAGATCAATATGTACATAGATAATTATTGGAAAATGAGCTACAATGTTCTTTATTGTCATGAGAAATACAGATCAAATTATTTTGACTTTTGTTGTTATTTTGGGCCATACCCAGAAGGGATCAGGGATTATTCCTCTCTGCACTCAGGACTTACTCCTAGCAGTGATCGGGGGAACATATAGGATGCCAGAGATCAAACCCTGGTTGGTAGCATGCAAGGCTATGTGCTGTACTGTCTGTCTCTGGCCCCAGCTGGCTCAGTTTAACAAGTGCAATTCTAGCCAAAATGGAGTTAGTCTTTGATTCCCACTAATTATTACTAAGACTTTGGTATAAAATAGATAACTTTCCAAGGATTCATTAAAAAAAATGGTGGGCATGCTAATGGAATTTGAAATCAAAAAAACCCACACGTGAATGTTAAATTTCTTTGTTTGTTTTCTCCTTTCTCTTTTCTTTCTTTTTTCCTTTTTCCTTTCTTTATCTTTCTTTCTTTCTTTTTCTTTCCCCTCCCTTCCTCCTTCCTTCCCTCCCTCCTTCCTTCCCTCCCTCCTTCCTTCCCTCCCTCCTTCCCTCCCTCCTTCCCTCCCTCCCTCCCTCCCTCCTCCCTTCCTCCCTTCCTCCCTTCTCCTTCCTCCCTCCCTCCCTCCCTCCCTTCTTCCTTCCTCCTCCTCCCTCCCTCCCTTCCTTCCTTCCTTCCTTCCTTCCTTCCTTCCTTCCTTCCTTCCTTCCTTCCTTCCTTCCTTCCTTCCTTCCTTCCTTCCTTCCTTCCTTCCTTCCTTCCTTCCTTCTCCATTTTTTTTTTTATCTCCTGGCTTTGAGCAGAGGGCAAACTAAATGGGGAACTGCTTATTTTACCTGGCACTATCACCAAGAAATGTAAGAAAAGCCTCATCCTCTAGTTCTAAGACCAGGAAATTAGGTTGCTGCATGGTGGAGAGTATTGGAGAGGGCAGAGAGATGGTATTGTAAGTAATTGCTTTTCACAGGCTTAATCCCTGGCACCTCATAGAGTTCTCTGAGCGCTACCAGAAGTGATCCTGAGAGCAGGTCCAGGAGTAAGCCCTGAGTACAACCAGATGTAGTTCCAAAACCAAAATAAGTTAATTAAAATTAAAAAATATAAAAAGGAAAGTAGTGGAAACAAGAATCTTTTGTATCGATGCTCTTTTCTGAAAGTAGTTCCCCTCATATAGTTCCCTGTGCTGTACAGACTTATGGGGACCTTGAGAGAAAACCTGTCCAGCTGAATGGAAGTAGAGAAAGGGACTTTGTTCTGCAAAGAGTACGGAACAAATGCCTATCTCTCTGCTTTTCTTTCTTTACTTCAAAATTGTCAAGAGCAGCCCCAGTTGTATAGAATAAACTAAAACAAAACAAAACAGTTTCTGACATGCAAAAATGGGTGCGGGTGGTTTGGAAATAAGAGGATATGAAAGACATTTCTAAAAGAAGAGAAATGGAGAAGGAAATCCCTAATCCTGTTTGTTATGCAGCAGCAATAGGATACATATATAAAAACATATATAAATTCTGTTTTATTATATTAAATTCTTCTGGTTAAATAAATACCAAAATATGAATTTATATGATGTCATAAGTTTAATGTATGAGAGGAAAAGAAATCTATTATTGAAATACTATTTTATGTGTAGGGTCCTTAAGTTCAATGCCCAGTATCACATAATCCTGGAAGCACAAATAAGCATACTTCTCCCAATCAGAATGACCCTAATGATGTCTACATTTGTTAAAGTTTATTAAAAAAAATGTTTCTTAATTTTCAGAAGCCTGAGAACTTTTGTACGTAACCTTGAAGAATTTACTAAACCAGAAAAACTAGCCAATTTGTGAATTTCCATGATGGAGCATTAGGACCCACAAAAAACCAAATAATCAATTTTCAGTTTCTGTCCTAACCCTGAAAAACCTTTCTTAGCTTTCTTTCTAACTCTGTCCTAATCCTGAAAAAAAACAATGCAAATCAGAATGGGAAAGAAAACTGGACTTTATTATATTATTATTATTATTATTAATTTGGTATTTGAGACATTTCTCTTGGTTAAGCTAGGTATATTGGGGGAAAGGGGTTCATTTATTGTTTTCTTTCATTGTACTAAATGCTACTTATATTGGCACTGAGGATATATCAGTGGACAGTTCTGACAAAATCCCTGCCTTATCAAGTTTATATTCTAGGGACAATAAATAATATAAAATGTGATTTATGCTGAGAAAACAAGACATAGGGGAGAAGGTAAGGAAGGTAGTGGGCTGGAGAGAAAGCAGAACACTTTCAAGGGGTCCTTTAGAGGTGGGTGTGGTGCATTGTCTGCCTAAGCATAAATATCAACATTACTCATGTTATCTCAATAATAACATTAAGAGCCAAAAAAAAATAGCCATATTGAGATTTCAGTCCCTTGAAGGATAGAGAAAATAAGTCATCTAAGCAATTTAAAAAGAAAACTTTTAAGCAGAAGACAAAGTGCAGTGATTCAAATGGAAAAGGAGACGGTGAGATTTATGGGCTTTCTCTTATTGGGTGCTGGAGATCAAACACTGCATCCTGTAAGGCAAAGCACCCTACTGGCAGTATTCTTTTTGGTACAGAGATGTATGTATTTTTTAAATGTCGTTTCAATAATAAATTGGATTTGAGTCTCTCATTACCGGAAAGTGATTTAATAGCCCAAACTTCTTATATTGGAAAGCTACCAGAAAATTGTATTGTGAACCTTAAGAAATAGAAAAGAACCCAGCAAGCTCCGTCTCTTTAGTTGTGGTCCTGCCCCCACCGGAGTGACAGTTCAGGAAAGGCCCCGCCCCTATCGTTTCCCACCTTCCATTGGACTGTCTGTTTAGAGGCCCCGCCCCTTACACTGTGGCCCCGCCCAGCCGGAGTGACAGTTCAGGGAAGGCCCCGCCCCTTTTATAGTTTCCCGCCCTCCATTGGAGCGTCTGTTTAGAAGTCCCGCCTCTTCTGCTGTGGTCCCGCCCCCACAGGATTGACACTTCCGGGAGGCCCCGCCTCTCCCTTACCCTGGTCCGCTCTCACTCTAGAGCCAGTCCGATCGGCGCCGGTTGCACACTCCCATAAGGCCCTTTGCCCTCCTGCGCGAGGCGAGGCCCCGCCTTCCCCAGTGGAGGCCACGCCCCTGGTCACGCCCCTTTGTCCAGTCTCGGCTTGGCCACGCCCACTCGTCCGGGCCCGGCCCAGACTCCCGCTCTGGTCCGATCCCGGGCCCGCCCCGCCTCCGAAGTCGTGGAAGGCCGGAGCGGTGGTGAGTGGGGGTGGGGAGAGGAGGGACCCCAAGTTCTCCAGCACCCGAGCCCCGCAGCGAAGCCCCGGGCGTCGGCCCGCCGCCCGGTGACTCGTACCGGCCTCCGCCCTTCCTTTCCCGGCACCTGACAGGCTCGGGAATGGGGAAGTAGGACAGGGATGGGCATCGGTTTGGGGGGCTGCTAGGGCCCCAGGGAGGAGGAGTGGAGGTGTTGGGGGCTCGGAAAGATGTTAGCAAGTACGGGGGGGCTGAGATTTAGGGAGGGGCGGTGGGGTTTGGGGGAGTCAGGGGATAGTCAGGAGTATGGGGCTGTCTGGAAAATTGTCCATCAAGGCCCTGAAGCGGCAGGTAGGAGCCCTAAGGGACTTTTGGGGTTCAGGGAAAGTGTCTCAGAAAAAGAGCAAGGGGTTGCATTTGTAATTCTCTCCCATCAGTGATTGTGGGTCCAGATTATCTATCTGCTGGGAAGCATTTTGGTTTTTTTTTTTTCTTTGTTTAAATAATAGATGCAAGTCCTGGCCCTCTTTGGGACACCTGAGAAATGTTGGGGGGAATGAGGTTCTACTCTAGGTCGCCTCTCATTTTTCCTGGTGACAGCACAGCAAGGCCCTTGGGGTGTGCTGTCTTCTCTAACACCCTGTGCCAGCATGCTAATCTTTAAAGAAAGTACTGCTGACTTTTATTCAGACTTAACACACAATTGTATCCCCTTGTCCTATATCTTAGGAAATTTCAGATTAAAGAATCCTGCGAATAAAATATATATATTTATGTACAAACATGCATGTATATATAAATAAAATCTGGATACTGAACATGTAAAGTCACACAGACCTACAACCATGCGATAGAGTCTTAGATGTTTTCTAAGTGTTTTATGAGCAGTTTTCAATTTACTCAAGGGTAGGTTATATCAATTCTGACCAGCTATTAGATTATGCTGATAGGATTTTTAGATTGTAGTTGAAATATCAAAGAAGTGAAATAATGGAAAAAGTAAAGGAAGACCTTAAAAATGGTGCATGTATGCTTAGAAGAAACAGTGAAATATCTTGGTGGTGAGGCTGGAGGCTTGGGCCATTGGTACTTGGGCTATACCCAACATCTGGCTAAGCTTGGGCTTGTTACCCACTAAAGTTTGGGGAGATCATATGGTGCTCTAAGCCTTGCATAGTCTACTATGGCCTTAAACTTGAACTATCTAGCCTTCTGTCCGAATAAGAAAAAAATTTTGAATGCATAACATTAACTTATTTTGAAGCAATTTTAGATTTACTAAAGTTTATATTTTTAAAAATTGTCAAAAAATAGTATAAAGTTCTCATATGTCTTTCAATGAACTTCTTCAAGTATTTATATATGTTGTTTTTTTTTAATGCTTTTTTTTAAACTAGAGGTGGGTGGGTGTCAGGATCTAACTCTAAAACTTCATATATGCCCAAATTGCACTCATATATTGTATAACCATTTATGGTTTTTGAAATCTGTGGAAATGTACCTTGCTGCAATTCTATTAAGCAACGTATGGCCCTTACTCAGATTTCATAAATGTATTGCCAGCGTTCAGGGTTCAGTTCATATCATGCTTTACAATTAGTTCTTATCTGACTACCTTGGTTTGGATGCCTCCTACCTAAGCTGACCTAGTTTCAGATCTGAAAAATAAAGTAGGTCTTTTAGAAAGCATACATATTCCTTGAATTTGTCTTCAAACCCCTTACCTTAGAATAATATATTTATCTCCTTTCCTGGCACTGATTAGTATAGATGGACTAGATTATGTAATCAGGAAAGTTTTTACTTATGTATCTTATAGATCATTTCTAACTCTTATCATCCATATTTTAGTATTCCTTACATAGTATCTTAGGCATTGACAGTAAGAATTCCTTAAAATCAAGAACCAAATGCCAATTCCTGTTTGACCATTTTAGAGAAAAGGGTAAAGACTTCGTTTAGTGTGACCAACTTGTTTTATTTATTTTTTTAATTTTTCTTCAGGGATCACACTTGGCAGGACTTAGGAGACCTTTTCCTGCCATACCATCTCTCTAGCCCCTTGTTTCATTTTTTAAATTAGAAAATATGAGGCTGGAAAGATGGTACAGTTGTTAAGAAGTTTGCCTTGCAGACCAGCCCACCAGGTTTAATCCTGGCACTGCCAGGATTTTCTGGTATCCCAAACATTGCCCAGAGGTTACTCCTATTCCCAGAGCACTGATAGATGTGGCCCAACTCCTCGACACCCCCAAATAAAATAAAATAAAAATAAAAATGGAAAGCCTGTGTCTAGGACACTCCTTCAGACCAGGACAAATCTTTGCCTGTCTGGATTTTTTCTACTAAGAAATCACAGCGCTTTTCTTATATCATTTCAGCCAGAGTGAGACAAATCTTTTTTTTTAAATATATTTTTTATTTAAGTAACATGATCATATTTGGGTTACAGTCATAACCAGAACACCCCCCTTCACCGGTGCAACATTACCCCCTCCCCCCTTCCCATCCCCTGCCTGTTTTCGAGACAGGCATTCTACTACAGTAATTTGTTTTTAAGTTCAGTAAGTTGTATTTTTTTCCTTAAAGGATAAGTGTAAAAAAATATGGTAAAGGTGTGATAGTGGCAATCGCCAATGTTTGCATAGGTCCAGAAAAATGGAGAAATGGGGAAAAAAAATCCTTGACCTGATTACAAAAAGGCCTCACCCCAGAAGTTTATTGGCTTAAGACAGACTCTGGGTTCCAGGCATACCAGTCTATCTAACTCCAGTCATTCTCACGGTCCCGGTGAAACTTTTTCACACTTTAGCTATAGTTGGTATCCGACTTTTATATTTAAAGACTCGATTCTGTGCATTTCTTTCGTTGATGTCAGGCTGATGTGGAGCATCCTCTAGTTTCAGCATATCATTAAGTGCAGAGCAATCTGCTCTGCATGCGGACTGTTGCTGAGTCACCTGGGTGTTGGGAGTAGTCTTTGAAATCAGTCAATGCCAAAGCAGTGGTAGTTCTTCTCTGGTAGAGGCTTGGATCCTGGGAATGTTAAAGACAATAAACATTGTTTCCATAGTTCAGGTGTGTGTGGGCGATGCCCATTCTTCTGAGGCCTGAGCCAAATCATTATGCCAATGTTCAGGGTAAAAGGCCTAATTACACTACCAAATTTGTGTTCCCATCTCTATTAGATAAGAACTTGTTTGTATATGTATTATTTTCCCATTTTAATGTGCCTATGCAAAGGAGAAGCAATGCCACAAGATATTGTTGGTGCATCTGGGGGCCAACGAATAAATCCCAACATTTCCCGTAACTTGGTATAAACATGAAATCTACACAGAGTTACTCTTCTACCAGTATTGCTTATAAAACAGATCTCATAGGGGGAAAATCAAGCAATCAAATAACTAATCTAGTGGGCAAAATTGTCACAAATGAGGATATTTGAAAAGAGTTATAGATGTTAAGGGAATACATCTGAGATATACAAAAGAGATACATGTGACCCTTTTATGTTTTAAAAAGAAAAAAGAAAAAAAGAAAACAAGGGTATTTGAAGACAACAGGTGATAGTTGAGTTTGCGACATGTTTTGTGGCATTATGGAACCCTTGAACTAGGGGTTATGCTGAAGCTGATTCTGGTATCATGCAACAGTCCATAGTTTGATGGGGACATAAGGGGCCACCAATCATGGGTCAACAGGCGTGTTGGTCATAGTTGTTTGTGTAGGCATGAGCTGGGGACCGAGAGGGTGTCATTTAATGAGCTGGATGGTGGTATTGGGGCAGAAGGTCAGTCTTGGTGTCTACCAAATTAGGAACTGAGGATAAGGAGGGTTGAATAAGGGGAAGATAATGGTTCAGGGTTTGGGTATGAGGAGGTAGGAGAGACAAAGGGGTGAGAGGAGAGGTAATACATAAAAACTAGACAATAAAGGTCAATTTGAGTGTTTTGTCAGAATCTTGAGCATCCTGATTCTATTCCTAGGAGCAGTCTAGGATCAGGAATGTTTTTGGATAATGATTAAAAAGTATATTTGAAAAATAATATCACTAGCAAGCAAAACAGGGGGTCCAGTATACATTGGGGAGGGGTTTCCCTCCTCCGCCTGCCCCCCCAAGGCCCGAGTTGCCAGGGCCGGTCATGAAGACCCGCCTGGCGTGGGGGGTCCCAGTCTCCTGGACCAGGTGTTCAGTTCAGGAGATCTGTGACCCGCTGTCCGACCAGCGACCCTAACATACCAGAAAAACAGAGGGACGGCTTTCTTGGCATGTGCGAGAGTGAGACAAATCTTAACAGGATTTGGTGTAAGGAGTGAGGACAGAAAGAGTGAGAAGAGGAAGTCATCTGCCTGTACCTCATGGGTCACAGTGAGGGCGACTCATCTGGGCGACTCTGTCAGAGTAGGCCTTTGCTGAGTATGGCCTCTGCTCAGGCTCCTGGGGCCTTGCTATCCTTAGTGTGTTGTGCCTCTTTAGCCTCATATTTCTGGGTGAGACCATCAATCAGGCTCCTGGAGTAGTTCCTCAGGAACTGTGTCTCACTGACCTCACATTGTGTCGCTGAGGAACTCCAGTGATGTGTGTATACTAGGTGTTGATTTTCTACTCTCCAATCTGTCTACATTTTATCTACCTCATGGATAGAGTGAGTGAAAGTACGCAGTTGGTGCCAAAACTGACTGTTAGAGGTTTGAGAACAGAGACTCCCAAACTTACATGCCCCCTGCATCTCCTTTTATTTTTTTTTCCAGAAAATAAAGTTACAGCCTCCCAGAATTCTACTTTCTCTAAATAAACAAATAGAAAAATACCCCTAGTTGCCTCCAAGTTCACTACTGGATCTTTTCAGGGCTCTCTGAGTGGGGTAAGGTTAGTCCACTTTGGGAAATAGTGCACCTGTATATTGTCTCATGCCTCAGGGTGTTCATATTAAGATGCCCTGTTTCCATCCTTTTACTCCTGGCGTTAACATAATAAACTTTTGTCCTGAGATCTCTCATCTTTGGCGGCATCAATAATAGCCTTATTCTGTCACTGATGTGTTGTCATTGTGCTTCTTGACCAAGAGTAATTTTGATTTAGGTTTCTCCTGAGTTTGAAGCCAGCAATTTCTTTTGTTTTGTTTTGCTTTGTAGGAGCCACACCATGCGATGCTCAGGGGTTACTCCTGGCTCTGCACTCAGAAATTACTCCTGGCAGGCATGGTGGACCATATGGATACTGGGAACTGAACCTGGTTTGTCCCAGGTTGGCTGCGTGCAAGGCAAATGCCCTACCTCCATGCTATCGCTCTGGTCCCCAGAAGTCAACAATTTCTAAATTCTAAAGATAGCCTAGTTCATTTCCTTCATAGTCTTTAATTTTATAATACCATTTATTTTTCCTCCTTATCCTGTAACAAACCCTGTAAGAGTACAATGGTATGGTTATTAGTTATTTTTCTTGATAATGGATAACATAAGTCACCTTACCATTTCAGTCCCACCACTCCTAATAGTTGATCTCATGGTGTGTTTCAGTACATATGTACTTTTTTAATCCTCGTTGTCAGGATTTACCTTCCCTAGCCCTCTTATGGGCAGGTGGTTTAGTAGCTAATGTAAGAGCCATACCTCTTCTAGTCTCTCTGTAGTTTAAAGAAATAGTTAAAATTTTAATTTAATTAATGCAGGATAAGGAAGAACAGGGTTTAGAATAGCTGTCTGTTGATCCTGTGCCCAAGACTTTTGTAAGAGTTGATTGCTCCATTCCTTCGCTGATCTGGGTAAAAGAGACTGATAGTGGCAGAGAAATCAGGCCATCCCCCAGTGTCTTGGAAATCTGTTTCAGCTGTTTGGCAGCTGGAGCTTCACAAACAAGACATAAGTCTTTTGTACTTTTGTATTTTTATTTATCTATTTATTTTGGCATTTGTGGGCACACCTGGCGGCACTCTGAGGTTGCTCCTGATTATGCTCTCAGAAATCTCTCCTGGCAGGCTCAGAGGACCATGTGGGATGCTGGAGATGGAATCCGGGACTGTCCTGGTGTGCAAGGCAAATGCTCTACCACTGTGCTATCTCTCCGGCCCATATACTTCTGTAATTTTAGATTCTACCACAACTTGGACCATAGTGATCATATTATAAATGTTGGTTGTGTTTGCTATTTTTTTCTTAAAATAAACTACTGTTAAGCCTCTGTAGTCTAGTCTATTGGTAAGTCAACATGCTCCCCAATTTTCCATTATGAAAACTTTAATCAGTTGAGGGAGTTATGTATTTACTGTTTCTTTTTTAAAATGCCACTTCTATACCTCTGTAGCCTATTGGTAGATTAATATTCTTTCTAATTTTTTATTATCAAAGGCTTAGAAGGTTCAGGGTAGTTGAAAGAATACCTTGAACCAGCCCCCCTCTCTTTTATTCTTACCTACTAAATTTACCTACTGAGGTGTATATTATTTAGTCACAGAGCAAATCCTCTGCTCAGAGAACTATAGTAACTCTAGATGGGCTTTCAGATTTGACATAATTTGTGGAAATTTTTTTTCTTAAAACATTGTCACATACAATAAACAATCTCAAGCTAGTCTTGTTTTTCTTCTGTGCTGTCTTTGTTCTTCCTTCGTTGATTTTATATGTGTTAGTTCCCTGTGCAGAACATAGTCTAAAATTAAGCACTATGAGCTTCCATAACTCTAATGTCTTTGGATCACGAGAACTGCAGAGTTGGGTGTTATGAAGAAAAAATACAAAAAAAAAAATCTATTTTTATTTGTTAAAAAATAATGACTATTTTTTTCTCTTTTTCATAATAACCCACTCTTGTGTTTTAATTTTCTTTTAATTTTCAGCACATTGTTTCAAAGATGAAAGCGACCTTATCAGCATTAGATACTTCTCAAAGTTCTTTCACGCCTTTGGCAGTCATAGAACTTGCTCAGGATGTTAAAGAAGAAACCAAAGAATGGCTGAAAAACAGAATTATTGCTAAAAAGAAAGATGGAGGTGAGTGAAAGAAATACTATTCAGGCTTAGTCATATTCAGTGACTAAGTGATATTTTCAGAGGTGTCTTACAGTTTCTTAAATGATATCTGGGACTTGGAAGGAGGTGTTAGGTCAACATTAGACTATAAATCTATTAGGCTGTCTGCAATTTGAGTGATTTTTGTTCACACCTATAAATTCTAGCTAGTACAGTACCTTGTATATTCTTGTTGCATAATAAATATTTGTCAAATGAATGAACTAAATCTCAGAGTGCTCTTTGTACAGCATTTAGGGTACTAAGGAAGAGAAAAGTCCGGTTTCTGCCTACAGAGATTTTATTCCCTTTATGGTAGCAGGGTTGAGGACACTGTGCCAGTTCTTAAAAACTGAAGTTGATCAGATATCTCCCCATTGCCTGCAAAAAAGTAAAAGATTATTCTATCCCTTTCTGAAATGATTTCTGCTCAGTTGCTAATTAAATTAGGTATAAGATTAGTGAGTAGAGGTCAAAGATAGTTAGGAGCCTTCTTTCAGGTAATGTCTGTCTTCAGCTGTGCAAACATTATAAAATTTGTGCATCTGACCCACTCCAAAGACAAATAAGCATGACCCTTCTGTAGGAATATGAAAGGAATCCAGAAATCTATTTCCTAAATAGATCACACCTTTCTTTTCTTGGTATCAACTTTATTACCACTTCCCTTGACAATCATTAGTGTCACTAATTCCTTATTCTTTGGTAGTATTCATATATATATATATTTATATATATTTTATTTAAACACCTTGATTACATACATGATTGTGTTTGGGTTTCAGTCATGTAAAGACCACCACCCATCACCAGCAACATTCCCATCACCAATGTCCCAAGTCTCCCTCCTCCCTACCCAACCCCCACCTGTACTCGACAGGCTTTCTATTTCCCTCATACATTCTCATTATTAGGATAGTTCAAAACGTAGTTATTTCTCTAACTAAACTCATCCCTGTTTGTGGTGAGCTTCATGAAGTGAGCTGTAACTTCTAGCTCTTTTCTCTTTTGTGTCTGAAAATTATTATGGCAAGAATGTCTTTCATTTTTCTTAAAACCCATAGATGAGTGAGACCATTCTGCGTTTTTCTCTCTCTCTGACTTATTTCACTCAGCATAATAGATTCCATGTACATCCATGTATAGGAAAATTTCATGACTTCATCTTTCCTGACAGCTGCATAATATTCCATTGTGTATATGTACCACAGTTTCTTTAACCAAGATACCCTTCAACAGATGAATGTCTAAAGAATCTTTAGTAGTATTCTGATGTGCAAACCAAATTGCATTTCAATAGTTTCCTCTGATAAGTCTAGAAATTAATTACTACTTATAAATCATTTCCAAGCTTCCAAAGAATGATAACTGTTGTCAGGTGGATTTATGTCTTTTAAAAAGAAAAAAAACCCTGTCACTTTAATTAGAGTCTGAAAGAGTTTAGGTGAAGAGTAAAGATAAGCATAAGGATTTCTTTTATTACCTTTATTGTAAGATCCAGAATTTTTTTTTGGATATTTTATGATTATAAGTGTAGGAGGATGTCTCACAGACCTTATCCTAATAAAACTAAACAAGGGGCAGAAAACAAGACTGGGATATACTGTAGTTTCTCTCCCCAAGACACCATGCAATTATAAACCATGAAAATAAGAAACTATCAGTTCATTTGTTTTTTTTTTTAATAAACGTAAATCAGCTAAACTATCAATAACAGGTAGTCACAATGAAACTACAACTGATGAAACAAAAATGCTGATACAACTATATTGTAAAATTGGGTAAGGAGAGTGGTAACTTGAAATGGTGAAAGGAGGAGGGGGAAAGAAAACTACAACCTTCCCTTCCAAAGGCATCAAAAATCAAGAACAAGCTTCATAGAATTAAAATTACTAGAAAGGGGAGGTTGCAAAGAATAGAGTGTTCACTGGTCTTTGGTCAGTGATTTTGGATGATGGGGGTATAGGATGGTAACAGATGTTTGAACTTGGTTCTCAAACACTGGTAGTGAGTTATTTTTAGGAAGGATAGAGGAGAAAGGAAGGAAATGACTTCCAGGCATGTTTGGTGATATGAAAACAATTAAAGGAATTTATTATACTGAATAATTTGAAAGGTGTTGCTTTTGGAAAGGTAAATTGGGGTTAGGGAGATTGAGGCCACTGATTTTCAAAACAAGTCACTGACAGATGTTCTTCACAAAGTTAGATCAATTTATACTCTCTAGAAATGTTTGCAGATGACTTTTCCCACGCATTCGCTGTGTTAGTTTGGATCTTCTAAGCAAGATATGCCAGGATAAGATTTGATGTAAAAGAGATTTCATGAGGGGAATGTTTATAGATATGTGAAATGAAATATTCAGACTTTGGTGCAGAAGAAGCTTGAATAAGAATTTTTAAATTAAAATTCATTTTTTCATAATCTCTAAATTACATATATATAACATCAAATCACATGTACTTTTCATATTTGGGAATCCTATTTAAAAATAATAGCTTTGGGGGAAGGAGTGATAGCACAGTGGATAGAGCATTTGCCTTGCAAACAGCCTACCTGGATTTGATCCCCAGCATCCCATATAGTCCCTGAGCCTGCCAGAAGTAATTTCTAAGCACAGAGCCAGGGTAACATCAGAGTACCACTGGGTGTGACCCCTACCCCAACAACAACAACAAAAAGAATAGCTTTAAATCTTATTGAATATAGATATTTCTTGGGGAAAATCATTGAAAATTAGTTTGCTTTTTATTGTTTTTAACATTCACAAATTTTGTTATAGTTCAATTTAATTGTATTACATTTATGACTTTTTTTTTTACTAAGATATTTTGTTTTAACTTAATTTTCTTAAATTTTGTAGGGGTAGCTTCCCCAGTTATGCTCAGAAACCTGACTTGGATGAGTTCGTCTATGTGGGGAATGTACTCTACAACATCCTTGCCTCCTTCATAATTTTACTCAGTGTACTTTTATACCTAAAATATAACAAATAGCTAAATCTTGTTATATAACTACTTCTAATTGGAATAACTGGCAAGCCAGGGCTCAAACTAAGATTGGCTGCATGCAAGGCAATCTCTTCTACTCTATTGATAATTTCAGCCCACTGTAGCTGGATCATTGATTTTATGGGAGGAGGGTTGTTCCTTTAACCTGACGCTATTCAGATGTCAACGAACATTTATTTAGAAGCTAGTTCTAAATTGTCGATATCATTTTCTCTTCAAACAAATATAATATTTTCTTTTCTTTTTTCTTTTTTGGATTTTTGGGACACACCCGGTGATGCTCAGGGGTTACTCCTGGCTATGTACTCAAAAATTGCTCCTGGCTTGGGGGACCATATGGGATACCAGGGTTCGAACTGTGGTTTGTCCTAGGCTAGTGCAAGCAAGGCAGATGCCTTACTGCTTTGCACTACCGCTCCAGCCCCAAACATAATATTTTCTTTAGAAGTTTTCTATCTTTGTGCTTTTATATTAATCTCTCCCTAATATTGTCTTTATCTTTTGCTTTTTGAAGGTGCTCAACTATTGTTTAGGCCCTTGTTAAATAAGTATGAGAAAGAAACACTTGAACATCAGAATTTGTATCTTGTTGGTGCCACTAATACTAGATTATTATTTGGGGCAGAAAGCTCTGGGGACTGGTAAAAGAATGCAATGACTGTTCCATGAGAGCCTTCACCTATGGAACCCGGCATAAACTTTAAAGGTTGTTTGATGGTAAGTCCCAAGATTACTTGATTTATATCAGAATCAACTTAACAAAACAAGTTTTTGATGACGAGTTCTGGGATCAGCAGGGTTTTTTTTTCTAAAATGTTCAGATCATAAGGTATTTTTGGGCATTGTGGGCTCTATGTTCTTTGTTACAGATATTCAACACTGTCATTGTAGGGCAGAAGCTACTTTAGACCAAAAAAAAAAAAAAAAAAAAGGCAGTAGTGTTCACTAAAATTGAAATTGTAAATCTAAGTGGTATTCTCATCATATTTAGCTTACAGGTCCTAATGTGCCACCTTTGGAGTGGAATAACATAAATTAGAATGATTTGTGCAACCTAATTCTACTATTATAATTACCGGAATAGTGACTATTTACTGACTTGATAGAGAAAAATCTTGCAGTAAAAAACAAAGTAGTAGTTGAATATCCTAGAGAGTCCTTTTAGTGGTATGGTAACTGTTTTTCTTCTGGAGTAAATGGTATTCCAGATTAAAATGGTTTCTAGCAAGAAATGAGAAAGCCAGAACAATTGTATAATAGTTTGTAATATCTGATTATATGAATTAGGACCAAATAAGCTGGGGATGAGGATTAGCTGTCAGACACTTTCTCTGTGCACATAAAATATTGGTTTGATTCTCAGGGACCTGCCCCAATTATAGAAATAAAATAACATGAAAGAATAACTGGCATCTTTATGACTTTTAAATTGGAAGGTATGATTATACTTTATCTGATTATTTACTCTAGACTACATGTTAATGAATAAGCAGTCAACCTAAAATACCCCTCAGTAAGATTTCCCCATCAAGAAACAATACCGTTTTGTTATTGTTATGTTGTTTTGGTTTTGTTTTTGGACCACACCCAGTGACACTCAGGGTTTACCCCTGGCTATGCACTCAGAAAATGCTCCTGGGTTGGGGAACCATATAGGACCCCGGGGATCCAACTGAGGTCCATCCTGGGTCAGCTGATTGCAAGGCAAATGCCCTAACACTGTGCCATCGCTCCGGCCCCAACAATACTGTTTTCTTATCAATGTCTTTTTCCTCATTTATAGGAGGAATATTCAATTCTAGAAGGAAATAACCTGTGCTTAAGACTTTGAAAGAAGAAAATTTCTGCAAACTTAATTCCATTCCTACTTAAAAGTACTCTTAGAATTAAAAAACATTTTACTCTATGTTTTTTGGTATAAAATAATACAAGTAAGTGTACTTGTGTGGATGCTTATACCATGTGGCATAATAACTTACAGTAATTAGAGAACTATATCATGGGAAATAATAATAGAATTTTCTTTATAACATCCAAGCAACTTTCCATTCTAATTTACTAGTTTTATACTTAAGTTATTCCTTATATAGTATACTTCTTATATGTTATATTTTAGCTGTTACCTATATGTTGATTATTTATTTATATCACTATGTTTACTCAGGCTATGTGTTATTCACTTTATTTTGACCATTGCTGAGAAAATGACTGGATGTTTTGTTTTATTTTAGATAACAATGATGATTTCCTCTCAATGGCAGAACGTCAATTTATTATCAGATATGAACTTGAAAATCTTAGAGCCAGAGAGGAAAAAATGATCCCTGGTTATCCCAAGGCAAAGCTGTATCCAGGAAAATCATTATGTAAGTCATTCAATTAGCTGTATCACTGCACATTGTAGTGCAGTTATTTATTCTTAGTAGACACAAACAACACACTACCAAGTCTTTAATTTTTTTCTTCTCACTAAAAAACAATGCAACTTTATAGTACCGTATTTTCTGGCATATAAGATGACTTTTTGACCCATGAAAAACTTCTTAAAAGTTGGGGTCGTCTTATACACCGGTATACAGCATGCTAAAACTTACTCCAGCTTTAGGGACGAGTGACCCACCCTCTCTTCCCCCCACATACCATTCTGCTGCCAGGCATCATCATTCAGTCCCCTGCTTGCCCAGATTAATCTCTCAGGGCACACAGAGGAGCTGAGTTACTGAGTGTTACACCCCATCCAGCCGCCGGGCGTCATCACTGGTATATGGCTTTCAGGTGCTCAGTCCTCTCTTCAGCTTTTATGGGACACAGAGGAAGCACTCTGTCTCTCTCTAGCTGTCTTATTAATCACTGCTCCTTAGCCAGCTGCTCTTGGAGGAACCCCCTCTCCCTGCTCTCAATGTAGATGACAATTAAAAAAAATCACAGTTACTCACTACAAAGGACAAATGTAAAATGATTGTTGCACTCCAAAGTCTAGCTTTTTTAAACATATACTGATAACTTTTGAGGGTTCTACTCTTTTTTTCTTACTTTTTAAATTTCCATTTGTGTGTGTTAAAAGAGAGATAGTCTTATATGGCAAATATAGCCCAAACCCTATATTATAACAGGAAAAGTAGGGGATAGTCTTATATGCCCAGTTGTCGTATACGCTGGAAAATATGGTTACTCATTTTTCACTAAGATATCTTTGGTCTTTAGAGCCTCCTGTATATTTAAATTTGAGGGGGGTTTGCTTAAACTTGGTAACAGGTTCTCTACCTTCTCTACCCCACTAGTACTCCCATCTTGTGTCCCAGGTCACCTTAAATAGTGGGAACTTGACAGTACGCAACCACTGAACACTTGTGATGCACATTCCTGGCTGTCATTCAGGTCTGTTCAAACGGTGCAATGGTATTCCTGAATACCATATCAAACCTAGGCTTGTTTGAATTTGTCACAAAAATTACCATAGCCTTTGCTAGTTCAAACTCCTAGTTGCTTTCCAGATCTCTGCTCATGTGCACTCACGTTTGTACATCTGTGCCTATAAGCATCTGTGATTATGTTTATTTGGTTGTACTTCAGGCCATTTTAACTTGCTGCTCTAGGACTCACATTACTCTTGCTACTTCACACCAGAGTGCTCCCATGTCCATTAAACCTTAGCATTTTACAGTTGTTATAGAGTACTTATAGATAAAAATTTTTAGTAGCCATGTAAATTTGTTTATATACTACAGATTTATATACAGTTTATATACTACAGACACATGAAAACCCACATGCTGTCCAGTCTTGCTTGAGTTTTTATGCCACAGTCACCTCTGTGTAATAGCAACTATGAACCTTCACTCACCATTCAGGTCTGTTCAACCTTGGTACAGTAGCTACTATTACCCACAAACTCTTGGTGAGAATTTGGCCCTTGTACACAAAATGAAACCCACTAGAGTGAGTCTGATTTTGACTGGAGCAACTGGAGTTTGTAATTGAACAAATTCAATTACAATTGTAATTGAATTAGTCACTGCCTAGTGACTAATTCTAAAAGTCTCAAAGAGGCCACTTATTCTTTCATGTTATTTTATTTCTATGATTGCGACAGTCCTTTGATTCAAACCCAATATCCTATGTGCGCAGGGCAAGCGCCTGACAGCGAGGCCTCATCCCCAGCCTACTTGTTTTATTCATAAGTTAGATATTGCACACTAAGTTGAACATAATCCTTGCCCTTATCTCTGGCATAATACTAGACATAATGCACAAGTGGAGAAATTCACTTGCAGAGCTGGTTGTGGGGGAAATCCTGGGAAGAACTTGAAGTACATTCAAGTTTGTAAAAACCCAGATGGAAACTTTAAAGTAATAGTCATAAAGGTCCTCCCTAAAATGAGAAATCAATGAAAGAATGTTAATGAATATAAAAAAATACAAACAGTAAACCATTGAGCTAAAGGATATATAGTAGAGGAGCTCAACAGCAAAATGGCAGAATTTGATGGTGAATTAGTGAACTCAAGGATAAGGTAGTGGAAATGAGCAACACACACAGAAAATAATTGTTAAAAATGAAGGTCAGATAAGAGGTTTATGGGGCTCTTGTGTTTTTAGCACTGGAGCATAAGCCTCACAAGTATAACCCTGGTGCATGGCTGGGAGAGATATGTAGGGACAAGTGTAGGGAGCTCAAGATTCATATTGTAGTGGCTGCAGGAGAAGAGAGACAAGTGCAGAACTCTCATTTGAAGATATAATAGATGAAACTTTGCCAGAAAGAAATCACATACGTAGATCCAAGAAGCTCAAAGTATTTCTTATAGATAAGCTTAAATAGATGTAAGACAAAACATATAATAGTTAAAATGGCCAAAAATCAAAGAGTGACAGAATCCTAAAAGCAGGAAGAGAAAATCAAATACTAAATAGGAAATCAAATAAGGAAACTCCCATAAATCAGTGATTTTCTTTTTCTTTCTTTCTTTCTTTCTTTCTTTCTTTCTTTCTTTCTTTCTTTCTTTCTTTCTTTCTTTCTTTCTTTCTTTCTTTCTTTCTTTCTTTCTTTTTCTTTCTTCTCTTTCTTTCTTTCTTTCTTTCTTTCTTTCTTTCTTTCTTTCTTCTTTCTTTCTTTCTTTCTTTCTTTCTTTTTCTTTCTTTCTTTCTTTCTTCTTCTTCTCTTTCTTTCTTCTTCTTCTTCTTCTTCTTCTTTCTTCTCTTTCTTTCTCTTCTCTCTTCCTCCCTCCTTCCTTCCTTCCTTCCTTTCTCTCTCCCCTTGCTTCCTTCCCTCCCCTCCCCCTCCCTCCCTCCCTCCCTCCTTCCTTCCTTCCTTCCTTCCTTCCTTCCTTCCTTCCTTCCTTCCTTCCTTCCTTCCTTCCTTCCTTCCTTCCTTCCTTCCTTCCTTCCTTCCTTTTTTATTTTTATTTTTGTTGTTTGATCCACAACAGTGGTGCTTAGGGGTTACTCCTAAGTTATTCTGAGTTCAGAAATTATTCCTAGCAGGCTCAGAGACCATTTGGGATGCTGGGGTGAATTGAACATAGTTCTTTGCAAGGCAACTGCCCTGTCCAATGGGCTAACTCTGGCTTTAAACATTTTCTTACTTAAAACTTTAAAAACCAGTATATTTTTGCTTGTTAGTGTATTTATTGAGGTGTTTCATTATTATTTTTTCCCTTTCTGTGAAATGGTTTTCTGTTTTGATTTTTAAAACTTGGGACCACCAAGTTGTAAAGATGTATGTTTTTACCTGAATGTTTTACCACAGGAAGATTGTCTTGTTAAGTCAAGAGAGTGAATCAGTACTTTTTATATGCTTTTGAAATTAAATTAATCCTGGAAATTAAAAAAATCTTTAATGTCCAGAAGGGAATGACATGACATATTCTAATGTTGAGTTAAGAACACTTTTTTTTGGGGGGGGCCACACCCAGCGGTGCTCAGGGGTCACTCCTGGCTGTCTGCTCAGAAATAGCTCCTGGCAGGCATGGTGGACCATATGGGACACTGGGATTTGAACCAACCACCTTTGGTCCTGGATCAGCTGCTTGCAAGGCAAACGCCGCTGTGCTATCTCTCCGGGCCCAAGAACACTTTTCTTAAGAGTATGTTATCCTAGTGGTTTTCAATCTTCTAACACCAGTGGACTGACACCAGTCCTTGGACCCATGGTTCAAAACCACTGCATTGAACTGTAATAGCTTTTTTGTGGACTATCAGGAATTTACACAATCTGGTTGTTAAAAGCTACTACCCAGTATAACTAGGTTATCATTCAGATTAGAATGATAAAGAACTTCTCAGTCAAACAACAGAGTAATTCATGGCCACTAAACTGGCCCTGCAAGGTTAGTGTAGCATCTTCTATAAAAGAAAAAAAACCAAACTGATACTTAAAAAACATAATAGTCCATTTTAAAGAAGCACTTTTTAATCAATATATGTAGAGTTTTATTGTGTCTTAATAACTTACGTTAAAATTCAGTTTTTTGATGCCAAACTTTATTCTAGCATTTCTTTGCTCTTTTTCCCTCTTCTTTTCTTGGGTTTCTTTCCCATAATTTGTATGACTCCAAAGGACCACATTTAGTCAGTCTATTCCTAATGCAGTAGTATGGTATTAAATAATTCTTTATTGTAAAATATTGATAATTTACAAGCGATAATAAATTAGTTTGTCATGGTCATGATATTTATTCTTTTTATTTTAAACTTTCTTTATTGACTGATTGATTGGTTATTGGGCCACAGTCAGTGGTGCTCAGGGGTCACTCCTGGCTCTGCACTCAGAAATTGCCCTGGGCAGACTGAGTGACCATAGGGGTGCTGGGAATTAAACCGGGTCTCTCTAGGGTCAGCCACATGCAAGGCAAATGCCCTATCACTATGCTATCTCTCCGGCTCCATGATATTTATTCTTAAATACTAGTAGATTGGGATTTTTTTTTTAACAAAGAGAAACTGCAGGCCAGTTTATAAAATAGTTCTAGCAAACCTTCCTTTTAAAGCAAGACTTAATAGTATTTAGGGGTGAAAATTTAAAACTTATACTTAATATAGGATAATATTTATGTTTTATTATGTAAGAAGACAAGAAAACCTGTTTGGCACCACTGTATATTTAGAGTTTTCTCTACCTTGTTTGAATATTTTTGAAATATAATAGTTTCTGTTTATCTTCATATACCATTGTCTTCATTTTTCAAGTGTAAAGTATAAGGGCTAATGAAGATCTTGGACTTTGAGTATAAATTAAAATTGTTTAAAGCAACATAAAATGTAGAGAAGAATGAGAATAATGTCAAGATTTCTTAGAATCAATTTGAAACTTACTTACTTTAAACTTAAAATGAGTTGTAAGCTTAGTAGTCTTGAGATCCTGTGAGTACTAACTTTCAAGGTAACTTCCAAGCAAAAATACTTAGACTGGAACCTGATCACTGTCCAAGAAGCAGAGATCAGAGTACAGAGGAGAAAAATAGGAGAACGAAGAAAGAAAGAGAAAATACAAATACAAATGACAGCATATTCTTTTCCATTAATGATTTACCTAAACACCAGTCAGAAGACTCACAGTGAACCCGGAAACAGAAATCAATTTTGTGCTGCTTATAGGAGATTTACTTGAACTCTCAAGTGATAAATATAGGTCCACATTAATGTTTCAGAAACAAGCATTCCAGGTAAATGGTAACCTAAAAAATGTCAAGAATGGCCATATTTATATCAGATAAATTGGGCTCAAATTATAAAAGGGTTATGAGAGAGGTATTATTTTTATGATTAAGGGATCAGTTCATCAGAAGGGCTTGATACTCATTAACATATATGCACTAAATGAAGGGCATCAAACGTACATAAAGCAATTATAATTTGACCTGGTTAAATTACAATTTAACCATAATACTCCATTCTGAACAATGGAAAGATCATCAGACAGAAAATAAGGGGGGACGCAAAAACCATAAGTAAAGGAAGTTGGATGAACAGGGCTTAGTAGACATTTAGAGTAAGAAGGCAAGTAAAAGAAACAGGTTTCCAATTGGAAAAGAAAAACATTTTCTCTGGTGGATGCCTTTTGTTGTACTTAGTAATAGTTTTTTTTTTTTTAATGTTGCAGAAGTGTTTTGGTCTGATATAGTCCTATTGTATTCGCAGATGTAGTTATAAAAAAATAAATAAAACTTTTAAGACATCACTAAAATAGTACTAGAAACAATAAACCAGTATGTGCAGCAAAGTGATACGATATAAAGTCAATAGAAAATATCAGTTGCAGGCTACTGAGATTGTACTGCAGGTAGGGTGCTTGCTTTGCAACTGATCTAGCATCAGTTTGATCCCTGGTATCCTATATTGTACCCCAATCCCACCAGGAGTAATTTCTGAGTATAGATCCAGGAATAACCTTTGAGCATTGCTGGATGTGGCCCCAAAATATCAGTTGTATTTCTATATGTATTTCTATAAAAATCAATAAATGGAAATATAACCCAAAAAGTTCAATTTATAATTACATCAAAAACAATAAAGTACCTGGGAAGCAGCTTTTCAAAGTAGGTGAAAAGCTTATATTGATAACTAATTCACTATCTAAAGAAATAGAGAAAACACAAGGAAATGGAAAATTATACTATATTATTAAAATAACTATCCTATCCAAAGCATCATACAGATTCAGTGCAATCCTTATCAAAATTACAGTGGCATTCTCTTTAAAAACATAGAATGTGGGCCCGGAGAGATAGCACAGGGGCGTTTGCCTTGCAAGCAGCCGATCCAGGACCAAAGGTGGTTGGTTCGAATCCCGGTGTCCCATATGGTCCCCCGTGCCTGCCAGGAACTATTTCTGAGCAGACAGCCAGGAGTAACCCCTGAGCAACTCCGGGTGTGGCCCCAAAACCAAAACCAAAAAAAAAAAAAAACATAGAAAGTTTCTTCATAAGATTTATATGGAATCACTAAACTATCTATAGCCCAAGCAAGCCCAAGTGAAAATAAAATAGGAGAAATCATGGTCTTGACTTTAAACTGTATGATAAAGCTATAATTATAAAAAAAAGCAGCATATATTGGAATGAAAGCAGCGTTCAGACTAATGGAGTAGAATTGAGAGCATAGAAAGAAATCCTCATTTGTAGAGTTAATTTAGACAAAGAAAATAATAGAATATGTTTCTGCAACTGATGTAACAAAAAATGAGATAACCAAAAAATAAAATTGGATCATTATCTGACCAGTGTACAAAAGTTAAATCTAATTGGGAAAAAGACTTAGATGATAACCTTTGATCTATAAAGTTGTATAGTAAAGAACAAACAGGCAAACACTCCATGGCTGTTTTCATTAATGTGTTAAGAAATTCAACTCTGGGTCTGGAGTGATATCCCAGTAGATAGGGCTTGCGTGCAACTGACCTGGATTTGATCTCTGGCATCCCATATGGTCCTCTGAGCCTGCCAGAGTGATTTCTGAGTGCAGAGTCAGGAGTAACCCCTAAGCACTTGCCAGGTGTGGCGCCCAAACAAACAAACAAAAAATTAAACTCTAACAGCAAGAAAAAAAACAACAAAGAAAAATTAACAAACAGGGCTACATTAGACCAAAATGTTTCTGCATCACTAAATAAGAAAGGCAACCACCATAGAGGGATATCATGTTCGTTCACATACCATACATCTGAGAAGGGCTAACATTCAAGATTAAAACACAAAATCAACAATTAAACAAACAAGATATTGGAAGAAATAGCATGTAAATATCATGTAGATATACATAGATTAAATTATTAATACCTGTTTATCTTTGTTCATTCTGTGTTTGATATAAATATATTTGCAGTTCGATATTGAGCAGAAATGAAAATACAGGGCATAGGGACATATAAAATGTACTAAAAGCCACAGGTGTTCAGTGTTTTCCTTACTGAGACAAAAAATAGTGTTTCCTGCTGAGTTCAAGTGTTAGGTAAGGTCTGGTTGGAAGTCCTGGGCACAGGAGAAATGGTTAGAGGTGAAGAGAGCAGCCCTATCTCCATTGTGCAAACTGTTGACTTCACTCCCTTATCACTGTGCTTGTCATATTTCATTGGGTTTCAGACAACTTGGCCTGTTCCTCCTTGTTGCACCCAGTGTTACAGACACTTTTGTTTTTAACTTTAAAGATAGCATGTCAGGAGTGTTTGACCCACTTCTTTGAAAAATGTCATGGGTATCTTTAGAGGGATTGCATTAAATCTGTACAATGCTTGGGGAGTATTGCCATTTTAATGATATTAATCCTGCCAATCCTTGAGCAGGGTATGTGTCTCCATTTCCTTGTGTCCTCTCTTATTTCTTGAAGTAGGGTTTTGTAATTTTCTTTGTATATGTCTTTCACCTCTTTAGTTAAGTTGACCCTAAGATATTTGAGTTTGTGGGGCACTAATGTGAATGGAATTGTTTTCATTTTCTTTTTTTTCTTTTTGGCTTCTGGGTCAGAGCCAGCAGCGTTCAGGGGTTACTCCTGGCTCTATGCTCAGAAAATTGCTCCTGGCAGACTCAGGGGACCATATGAGATGCCGGGATCCAAACCACCATCTTTCTGCATGCAAAGCAAATGCACTACCTCCATGCTATCTCTCTGGCCCCTTGGAATTGTTTTCTTAATATCTATTTCTTCTCTATCATTATTAGTGTATAAAAAGACCATTGACTTTTGCGTGTTAATTTTGTAGCCTGCCACTTTGCTATATGAATCTATGGTTTCTAGAAGCTTTTTGGCAGAGTCTTTAGGGGTTTCTAAATATATTATCATGTCATTTGCAAACATTGCGAGCTTGACTTCTTCCTTACCTATCTGGATGCCCTTGATACCTTTTTCTTGCCTAATCACTATGGCAAGTACTTTCAGTACTATGTTGAATAGGAATGGTGAGAAAGGGCAGCCTTATCTTGTATCAGATTTTAGGCTTTTAGTTTATCTCCATTAATAATAATATTTGCCATTGGCTTGTGATAGATGGCCTTGACTATATTGAGAAAAGTTCTTTTCATTCCCATCTTGATGAGGGTTTTTTATCAAGAATGGGTGTTGGACCTTATCAAATGCTTTTTCTGCACCTCACACTGCAGAGACTGGTCCACATCACAAAGAACAAGAACAATCAGTGCTGGCGGGGATGTGGAAAGAAAGGAACTCTTATTTACTCTGGTGCAAATGCCGTCTAGTTCAGCCTTTATGGAAAACAATATGGAGAGTCCTCAAAAAATTGAAAATTGAATGCCCATATGATCCAGCCATACCACTACCTGGGATATACCCTAGGAACACAAAAATACAATTCAAAAATCCCTTCCTCACACCAATATTCATTGCAGCACTATCTACAATAGCCAGACTCTGGAAACAACCAAGATGTCCTTCAACAGATGAATAGCTAAAGAAACTGCGGTACATATACACAATGGAATATTATGCAGCCATCAGGAGAGATGCAGTCATGAAATTTTCCTATACATTGATGTATATGGAATCTATTATGCTGAGTGAAATAAGTCAGAGAGAGAGAGAGAGAGAGAGAGACGCAGAATAGTCTCACTCACCTATGGGTTTTAAGAAAAAATTAAATACATTACTGTAATAAGGCCCTGAGACAATAGAGTTAAAGACTAGAAGGGCTGAAAGGATCGGCTTACAATTTGAAGTTCACCACAAAGAGTATTGAACTCTGTTAGGGAAATAACTACACTGACAACTAACATGACAATGTTAAAGAATGAGAGAAGTAAAATGCCTGTCATGAATACAGGTAGGGGTGGGGGAGGAGGGGGCGCATTGGTGGTGGGAATGTTGCACTGGTGATGGGGTGTGTTCTGTTTATAACTGAAACCCAATTACAAACATGCTTGTAATCATGGTTTTTAAATAAAAATTTATATTAAAAAAGGTAGCATGCCATGTTAAAAAAAAAAAGAGAGAGAGAGAGAAGCAGTGCTGTGTTAGAATTGTCACTAGATTTTTAGTTTAGAGGGCCCTACTGAAAGCTAGAATGCTTAAAATCTTCCTTGAATTGCTTGGCTGTATTAGTCTGTATTAATAATAGCCTGAGATTGTCACAGTAGATCTTATGTATTTTTATTTTCTTTTTGTTTTTTGGACTGTACCTGGATATGCCGCTGGCTTTCTCCTGGCTCTCCACTCAGGATCAATCCTGGTAGGCTCAAGGGACCATATGTGGTGCTGGGGAAAGAACCCAGGCCCACCATGTGCAAAGCAAGTGCTCCACTCTCTCTGCCCTCTTCCAGCCTTCTTAAAAGAAGGCTTTAAGTTTGCTTAAGTTATTTCTTCCTTAGGCCTGTCAAGCATGAAATTTTCCTTAGAAGGTAAGGCTCATGCTAGTCAGTTCTTAGTTGACGGGTTTAAATACTTAAATACTTACTGGGTATTGAAAAAGAAGCAAACCTATTTTTAGAAACTAAAACCAGAAGATATTTTGGCAATGACTGTGAAAAGGAGCCCAGTAATTTAGGACCTGTGGTTTTATATTCCCTCAGAGTCCCTCAGTTCACAATGCTACATTTAGAAGCAAATAAGCTACCTCGAATGTTTTCTGTGGTAGAATGCAGTCTCTCATTTTAATCACAATATTTTTCTTTTCAAAATTTAAATTTAGTTATTATAGATTAGGTCACCCATTTACCAATAGTATCAATGTTGGTTGTTTTGGTTTACCACATCTGACAATGACTCAGAAGATCCTCTTCCCTCACTACTCAGGTGTTACTTCTAGCAATGTTCAGGGCATTGAGGTACTGGAGATTGAGTCTGGACCCCTCACATGCAAAATATTTAGCCTTTGAACTATCTCTCTGATGCCAACAAATTTAGAGCAAAAATATTTAGGAATCAAATTGACAACACTGGAGTAAAAACTTAAACTGTATACCTTTTACCCTAGTTAGTATTTTTTAGTTATGACCTTTTCCAACAAGAAAGAAAATTTCTCATAACCTTTACTTTAAACTCTTCAGTCTCTCTCAGTCCTCTCAATATAATTTACATATGTAACAGTATCGTTTACACTACATCATTTTTGAGATTAAAACTTTTAAGGAATCTTTTTCTAAGTCTCTTTTCTAAAGTTAATATTAAATTTTGTCTTTTCCTTTTATTTAGAAGAATCACCAGGCAGCAATCCTGAGGCTGTGTTCTCTCTCTCTCTCTCTCTCTCTCTCTCTCTCTCTCTCTCTCTCTCTCTCTCTGTCATCTCTCTCTGTCATACTGAAAACATATCCTGCTTCCCTTCTGTGCTGCATAAATTTATTTGCCTCTTTTCACTGAAGATCCTGAGGCTCTGACATCATGTCTGACTTTGGTAAAAAGGTGTTAAGAAATATGGGAGAAGTCCTTCAAAGAAATGAGTTCTCAACCTTTAAAAGTGGATGACAAGGGCAATAGATCCTTTCTGAATGCAAATTCAATCTTCTAATCTCTTAAATTTTTAGTGAAAGTTTAAGAAACTCATGTAGAAAGTATTTCAGCTCTCCATTTGGGCCAGGGCATTCATTGCTTTGAATATACCTAAAGACATGAGGGTTCCCCACCCGTTGAGTCACTTTAAGTAATCACAAGCAAATGCCCTGTTTTAATTTATTATTACCAGAGGCTGTATTTTTAGTTATTTATACTTTTCTCTTTCAGTTGGGTGCATGAGTATTAAAATCATACTTGTCAAATGAGTGTTGAGGGTAGAAAGTATTATCTGATTTTGATATTTGATGTTTACTAGTATAAGCCTATCAATGGTTTAGAAAAGAGGAAAGTAAAGGAAATACTCTGAATCAATACAAATAAAAGTAATTGAACATTCTCTTTTGTTTGTAGAGCAGATAAGACACTTTTTGATCATTTTGAAATTGTGTTTATTACTTTGTGTCTTTATATTATAAAGGGAAATAGACATATTTATTGATATATTATTTATGTACAAAATGTCTACCATTTGATATATTCAGCTTAATCAGTTTAAATATCTTTTTTTTTTTTTTTTTTTGGTTTTTGGGCCACACCCGGGGCACTCAGGGGTTATTCCTGGCTATCTGCTCAGAAATAGCTCCTGGCAGGCACGGGGGACCATATGGAACACCGGGATTTGAACCAACCACCTTAGGTCCTGTATCGGCTGCTTGCAAGGCAAACACCGCTGTGCTATCTCTACAGTCCCCAGTTTAAATATCTTTATGCTAGTACCATACTGCTTTGATTACTGTAGCTTTGTGATACATTTTGAAGTCAAGAAGGATGGGATGCCTAATTTTTTTCAAGATTGTTTGGTTACTTTGGTATATATTTTAGTGTGTTTGTAGCAATATTGAATATTTATTTTCTGTGTTTAAAATGTAGTTAGGGGGCTGGAGAGATGGCATGGAGGTAGGGCGTTTGCCTTTCATGCAGAAGGACTGTGGTTCGAATCCCGGCATCCCATATGGTCCCCCGAGCCTGCCAGGAGCGATTTCTGAGAGTAGAGCCAAGAGTAACCCCTGAGCACTGCTGGGTGTGACCCAAAAACCAAAATAAAAACCAAAAAAAATAATGTAGTTAGGAATGGACCAATAGAACAGCAGGTAGAGCATTTGCCTTGCATATGGCCATATGGCCAACGGTTCAATCTCTGGCATCCCATATAGTTCCCCTTTGTTTCCGAGAAGTGATTTCTGTGTGAAGAGCCAGGATCAACCCCTGATCATTGCTGGGTGTGGCCCCAAAACAAAAAAAATGTATTACAAATTGTCTTATATTGACAACTGGTTGGTATTTAAAAAGTACATATGCCTTGGACTTCTAAGCCTGTATAATAAAGTAGTAGACCAGATGAGTAAAAAATATATATAAGAACTGTAACACTTTAATATAAAAAGTTTACATTATAATGCTTAATCTAAAGGTATATTCTATTAATTTGTTTAATAATGGAACATTATGACTATTAAAAAGGATATTTCATTATTTATTTTGGCATTGAGAAGTATTCATTATTGTTTGCTAAGGAGAGAAAAATAACCAGGACTTCTCAAATTCTAATTGGCACTATAGTTAAAATTTTACATTCACTTGTATTCCTTTTCTAGTCAAATAGTGAGGATATTTTATGTTCTGAAAAACAAAAGAATATATTTGAGTAGGTAGTGTAGAATTTATTTCTGTCTAGCACTTCTGTCTTCCTGAGATGTACCTATAGCACTCAATTGAACATATTTAGGGCATTTTCCAGTTCATTTTATGAAGTTTGCGACCGTTTCCCATTGCAGTGAGAAGATTGCTCACCTCTCGCATCATGATTCAGGTGTTTCCACTTCATGATAACGAGGCCCTGAAGAAACTTGAAGACACCTGGTATAATCGGTTTTTGAAGTATCAGCCGATAGGTAGGTGTCAATAACTTCATGATAGTGAAGAGGAAGACCTACATATGAAAGATATATTGAGCAGTGGTCTAAGACCTCTGGGGATAATTCCTAAATGCTTTACCAAATAGGACTCATAGCTACCTTAGGGGAAAAGTTGTGGGGGGGAATAAGATAAGGTCAAGTAAGCATTTTGGATACTTTATACATATTTTGGGTATATTACTAATCTATTCATTTTTCCTCACTATAGCTATAAAAATCACCATTAACTTATTTGGTATATGTTGAACATTTCTCTGTATGTAGGTATGGATGTTCAACTTTTTAATTGTATTAGGTTTTTTTCTTTTGTTTTGGGTCACACCTGTTTATGCTCAGGAATTTTGCCTGGTTTTGTGCCCAGTAACCACTCCTGGTAGAGCTTGGGGGACCATATATGGTGCTGGGAATAGAACCTCAGTTGGCCATGTATAAGCCAAGTACAATTCATTGTACTATTACTCCAGTGTTTATTTTGTGCTTTGAGTTTATTTTAGTTTTGTTTTGTGGTCATACAAAGCATTGCTCAAGGATTATTCCTGACTCTACACACAGTAATTATATCTGGCAGTGCTTAGGAAACCATATGTGATGCCAAGGATTGAACCTTGTAAGCCATGTACTAGGGAAGTACCCTATCTGCCCTACCTATTACTCTGACACCATCTTTTTATTTATTTTTTTTCTTCAGTATACTGAAATATGACATAGTGTTGGAAATGATCATTTCCATCACTTTTGGAAGGATGAGAGAAGAGGGTACTATGGGTGGGGAATCTGCTTTGAAAAGAACATTTATAACTGGAATGATACGGTGGAAAGATAAATTAAGTCCTCAACTCCAAATGGTTATTGACTATGGCTAAATTTAATATAGGATGTTGGAGATTTGGGACAAGTCCCAAGAAGATGTTTCCTTTGGGAAAGGGCCATCAGCATAGGAGAAAGTCAAGGGGGAAACAGCCTTAGGCTGCAGAACAGCTGCATCAGCTATGGCTGGGTTAGATGATGGAGAAAGGGTCAGGTTGGTCTGTAACTAAGTGGACTCTTTGGACTGACTGCATGTGTGGAGGCCAGACTTACTCTCTCACACTGTTTCTCACAGTACCCATGGGATCTGGGTAATCAGTGATCTCCATCTAACTGAAAAACATGAGTAGCTTTTCTGAAAAGGCTTAAAAAAAAAGTCTTTGGTATGCTTTTACTAAGGTTTTTGTTTTTGCTTCCTTTATAGATAACATTCGTGGCTACTTTGGGGAAACCATTGCTCTTTACTTTGGATTCTTGGAATATTTCACTTTTGCCTTAATCCCCATGGCAATTATTGGGTTGCCATACTACTTGTTCGCGTGGGAAGACTATGATAAGTATGTGATCTTCGCCTCATTCAACCTAATCTGGTCCACGGTGATCCTAGAGGTGTGGAAGCGTAGCTGTGCCCGCATGACCTACAAGTGGGGAACATTGATCATGAAGAGACAGTTTGAGGAGCCCCGGCCTGGCTATCATGGGGTCCTAGGGATCAATCCAGTCACAGGCAGGTCGGAGCCTCTCTACTCCAGCTACAAGAGACAGTTGCGCATTTACCTGGTCTCCATGCCCTTTGTGTGCCTCTGTCTCTATTTCTCTCTCTACGTCATGATGATTTACTTTGACATGGAGACCTGGGCTATGGATGTGCATGAAAGCAATGGATCCATGTGGAGCAGTATCTTGTTGTATGTGCCCAGCATCATTTATGCCATTGTAATCGAGATCATGAACTGGCTGTATCGCTATGCTGCTGAATTTTTAACTTCATGGGGTAAGTTTTGGTACTTTGTATGTAATCTATTATTTGCCTATAAGGAATATTGCTAGAGATAACTCAATGCGGGTTTGCTTCTTGGCACTGCATGGTCCTCTGAACATTGCTGGGAGTGACCCTCAGCACAAAGCTGGAGTATCCCTTGGACACCACTGGTGTGGTCCAACCTCCCCAACCCCGATACATATGACTGTATGCTTTGATCTCAGTGTTATGGTTATCATGTTCTCACTGAGGTTAGTTAATTGACATCTCATTTTCACATCCTCCAGACACATGAAATAGAAGTTATTTAAAACTCTTATATAGAGACAATAAGACTTATCAAGCGTCAGTCAACAAATGACAGAGCTAGGCCAACCCAGACCTTCCTCTGTTCAAGTCTTATATATGAAGATAATTCCATCTATTTTGCACTCAATGCACAGTCTACACTCCTAAGACCATATATACTACTATGCTTTATGTTGAGTGTAAAACAGATGGAATAATATTCATGACATGCTGACTAAATGAATTGTATATAGTATCTGAAATTAGATTGTCTCAATGATGGGGTACTGAGGGCTGCTCCGTTGATATCAGTAAAGGTAGGTATTTATGCTTTTGGTAAAAAGAATTTGCTTATGTTTAAAAGAATGTTGTTTTTTATTGTTGTTGTTAGGGGTTCTACCTAGCACTGCTCGGTGTTTACTTTCGTCTCGATACTTAGAGATTATTCTTACTGAGTAAGGTGTGGGGACCATTATGGGGTGCTGGGCATCAAACCTGGATTGACTCTGTACAAGGCAGGCACCCTTCCTGCTGTACTGTCTCTGACCCTAAAAATGTTTTAGTACTCTAGAAGAAAATTTAGGCTTCATGAATTATAAAGTTTTAGGTTTGGATTTGTTTTTTTGGGATGTGAAGCTACACCAGAGTGCTCAGAACTTAATTTTGGCTTTGTGCTAGGTAGTGCTGGGATTCTACACACACTTGTCAGACATCATCAGTGCAATTTCTCTTCTGCGGGATTCAGTACCGGCCTTAGGAAAATCTTTTGAATAAGGACTCTTCACTACTGTCTAAGCACTCTTTTCTTGGGGCACGAACATGGGAGCATTTTTTTTTTTTTTGATTTTTGGGCCACACCCGGCGTTGCTCAGGGGTTACTCCTGGCTGTCTGCTCAGAAATAGCTCCTGGCAGGCACAGGGGACCATATGGGACACCGGGATTCAAACCAACCACCTTTGGTCCTGGATCGGCTGCTTGCAAGGCAAACGCCGCTGTGCTATCTCTCCGGGCCCACATGGGAGCATTTTTTTTTTTTTTTTGGTTTTTGGGCCACATCCGGTAACGCTCAGGGGTTACTCCTGGCTATGTGCTCAGAAGTTGCTCCTGGCTTGGGGGACCATATGGGACACCGGGGGATCGAACCGCGGTCCGTCCAAGGCTAGCCCAGGCAAGGCAGGCACCTTACCTTTAGCGCCACCGCCCGGGCCCACATGGGAGCATTTTTAAAGGATATGCCATGTTCAGTTTGTCTTGAAAGATGTTGGTAAGTAACCCAGAGCAGCAGCGTGAGGCAACTCAGAAAGAGGTTTATGCAAGCTAAGACTCGAATAGAGGGTATAGCACATTCGGTGCAGCAAGAGGTGGATGACATGGCTTATACCAGTTTTATTATTCAGAACCCTGAGAAATTTGTTGCTCCACTCACTGTTTGAAGTTTTGTGACCCTGTTCGGGTGCCATTCTGTGGGGGTTATTCTGTAGGATCTCAGCTTGCAGTTTGACACAAGAAATCAGACAGTCAAAATTGCACTTTTTAGCATGCAGTGTTGAGCAGCTTCTTAGATCTTACTGAGTCATCCAAGCTTCCTTTCTGCTGCTTCCCTGCCACTTTTATTAGTCTGCGTTTAACATAAATCACCTGAGGGTCAGGGTTTACTTAACTAAGGGTACTCGGGTACTTGTGTTAATTAACTCAGAAAAGATGAAAAGAAAAAGTAAAGTGATTTTACATGTGTCTGAGGACACCCTAGAGTTGTTTTAAATACCTTTTTTAGTGGTTATATAACAAAAGCTACTGCTACTGTGTTTTCTTTGTGCTATTTCTGAGGTTTTTGCCTTCTTTACTAATACTGGCAGTTGCCTTGGGAGGAGGATGGTTTCAGCATTCATTCCCAGGGAAAGGGAGCGGCTGAGTAACAGAGTTGGAGTTTAGATCCAGGTTGTTTTAACACTCTATGAGATGACACTTCTCCAGAGCTCTCCTTTTTTTTTTTTTTTTTTTTTTGCTTGTCTTGTAATTTGGAGGCCACACCCTATGGTCATGATGATCACTCTTAGTGGTGCCTGGAGGACCATATGAGGTTGGCAAAGCAAACAACCTAGTCACTGTATTATTGCTCCTTCCTCCACCCCCTACCCCCGAATATTCCATTTGATCCTTTTACCCTGCCTGTGTTGGAATTTTTTCTCCTTTTCCTGGACATGGATGAAAATTTAAATTTTCCTTTTAATTCCTGTGAGCCACCTGTATAGAAAGCTTTATTGTCCTATTCTTTGGTGGTTGCTGTCAGTTATGACTGTCACCACATACTTAGGATCTCTTTTTTAGTGGCTATTTACTCATTTACCAACACATACCACAGTTCTCTGCACCAGTAATATTTAAAATGCAGTATCAGAGTGCAGTGCCAATTGCGGCATCATGACAAATGTGTCTTCATCTGAGTTTTGGTCTTGTTTGGTGTTCTTAGTGATGAATAGTGACCTTGAGAGGCAGCCCAGAACATTGTGCTGGCAAAGACTATACTGTCTTATTTTTTTTTGCCTGCCACCCTGTGCAGGTCTTCCTTTTCTGCTAGTCTATACTCCCCAGGTGGTTTTCTGATCCTGAAGGAATTACCTCTCCTTTTACTATTTCAGAAAATCATCGATTAGAATCTTCTTACCAGAATCATCTCATTCTGAAAGTTCTAGTGGTAAGTTGAATTTTTAATTTACAAAATAATTTAGTTATGAAATGAATGCTTATTATGTAGCACGTAGCAACATATTTACAAAGACTTGCTTATAATTTATTAGTTACTATATATTGTGTGAGTAGGCAAAAATTAATGTGTTTATATACACATTTAGTAATAGTATGACAAATGCACGGAAAGTAGTGCCAATATCCAGTCTGTAATGTTTATTCGTTTCCTTTTGGTCACTTCTTTGATTCACTGTTTAGTGATCATTCCATTTATTCTAAAATTGCTTAGTGACAGAACATTATTTTTTTTCCAATGTAATGGAGTTAAAGCTGTTGCCTTGCCAAGAACCTCAGGATCTCCCTAGCATTGGACACATGCAGCTCTACAGGTCCCTTGGATGACCAGAGCAAGCCTTGGCATCATCATAGGACTCAAAAATCACTGCATCTTAGCTCCCTTCCATTGAACCCCTCACCTTGTTGACTGAAAATCACTGAAGAAGAAGCCCCAGATCTGAGCACCTATTGAGAGAACTCCTAAAACCTCCTTCCAAAACCCTAAAACACTATTTTTCAAAAATTTTATCAGAGAGACTTCTAACATCTAAAAGGTTCCCAGCATGTTTTAGTAGCTTGAAGGAAGGAGGTAGCGAGCAGGCATTATATAACCAGCCTGCTATTTGTATAAAAATTTGCACATTTTGCGTCTTTCCAGCATTGTTATAAATAACAAAGAAATGAGAGCTTGAAAGCACCTCAGTTTTGAGGAGATTAGCTCAGCACCTGTAAGATAAGGGGACCAAGGAATAGAGTCCTCTGAACCTCCAACTGCACTTGATTGCACACAGTCCATGTACTTTGCTCCCAAGAGCCCTCACTTAGAAGGAAGGAGTTTTTGTTCAGCTATAGAAATCATTTTAAGAGGTTTATTTATCAGTCCTTTTTTGATGTTGTTGTTCTATAGACCTTTAAAAAAATCAGAAAACACTGTTGATTAGGAGGGTGTTTTGGATTCTGGAAGTAGGAACATTTATAGCTGCAAAGGTAGTAGAAAAATAGAAAAATGTGTCATAACTAGATAATAAGAATACAATATGTATATTTATTACTTAGTAATTTGGGCATTATAAAAGGGTCATGCAGCCATGCATATTTATGCACTGTGAAGGTCTCATTCTAATACTGTGAATGGCACCAAAACATTGGTGCCAGATCAGTAAGGAAGTTGCCTTCAATATTTGTGTAAGAAGGCCTGGGAACATGAAATGTGTTTTTTATTTTTTTTAAGTTCATTTTAAAATGGATGCCTGGAAAGGTAAAAAGCTTCATTTATCTCTAGAAGTTTGCTATTTGTGAAGCTTTATTATGTCTTATAAAAGGACTCCTGAGTGAGAATCTACTCATAAGATTGCATTTCTTATGTCTCTTTCTTCAATTTTAATCTAATGGGAGAACATTTCTCACCTTCTGGGCCTTTTTATATGCCACTTCAACTCTAACTTAGTACCTCAGCTCTGCTGGTGACTGTATTGATCTGACTCTGCAGTGATTCCCCATTTCCTCATTAATCAGCTGCTCACACTTGTACACAGAACAGCCTTTGTCTCAGAATGTGATGCGGCTGCACAGTGAAAGTCACCAGCATGGGGCTGGAAGGCAGAAAAGAAGCAGTTACAGCAGGGAATAGTTCCTGGTTCTTGAACAGGGTAACTGCTAAAATGTCATTTGTAGCAGTATCCCCCTGATTGGTGCATGTCCCTGGCTCCTAATGTCTTCTACACACACAAACACACGCACACACACAGCAGCACAGATTAATTTTTTACCGGCTCATGAAGATCACCAAGCTCAACAGACCAGCTTGTTGATGTGGCCAGTCTCTAGTCTCTTGCTAATGTCACTTGGGTACCTTGATGTGTTTCTCTGAGGATGGGAAGTTTTAGATCCCTGGTAATAAATTAAAGATGTCCTAAACTGTAAGAGATTGGGCAGCCAGCTACTGCTGCCCCACTGTCTTGGTATCCCAGATCCTGCAGGGAAGGCTAACTCTTGCCATGGCAGCTTATTGTTAGTTGGCATCTTGATCCATCCTGCCAGTTCTTAATTTTTCTGTCTCGGTAAGGATCCTGTTTGGGTAGGATGAGGTGAATTGTAGGGAATGACACTACCTGAGTGTCTGAGTTGCTAGGTTTGCAGGCCTCTTTTCTTACAACCCCTTCTCTTGTAAGCAAATAATAGGTAGGTGAGATGCACTGGTACTATATTGTTCTGCGATTTTTGGGAGAGGGGGGCGGGTCCTGGAATCTCAGGCAAGTTTGTCTTTCTCTTAGCTTGTTTTAGAGTTCTCCATAAGTTCCCATTGTGTTATTTTCAGAGTTTAAAAATATGTTTCTAAAGGAGGAGGAGTGAGGCAAAAGTTTCTGCTATCTTGAATGGACTAGAAGACCCACATTGATTTATTTATTATTGTTGTTTGTTTGTTTTCAGTACTAGGGCTTGAACCTAGGATCCTATGCATGTGAAGCATGTACTCTACGCAGCTACCTCTAAGGCGCGACCCACTGTATTTTTACAGGACTCTAAACACTATTAATTGTTGTTCTTTTCTCCCACAGTTCAACTTTCTAAATTGCTTTGCCTCACTTTTCTACATTGCCTTTGTCCTGAATGATATGAAGCTTTTACGTCAGGTGAGTATGAACCACAGAAAGATTGATTTCATAGAGTTTAGACGTGGATCCTATTTTTATGTAATGTAATTGTATTCATATAGTTAATTCTGCAAATATTTTAAATTTGATATATTTTCTAAGTCCAATTTTTTTGGTGGGGAGAAATGAGGCCCACATCCAGCAAGTGCTCAGAGCTTACTCCTGGCTCTGCATTCCTGACAGTGCTTGGAGAGCCATACAAGGGGGTGCTGGAATTGGACCCAGCTTAGTTTTGTGCAAGTCAAGTGCCTTATTTGCCATACCATCTCACTGGAGTCACTAAGCCCAATTCTGAATAAAAGACCTTTAGCAATTGTATCATGATTATACTCAATTGAAAAGGAAATAGTAGAGGCTTACCAGCTTATAAGATTAATCATGTAAAGCAGTAAAAATCAAATATAAGGTTTGTTACAAAGTTTGTAAAAATCAATTTAACAGCGAAGAGTACATCTATCAATTGAATTTTTCTTTTTATCTCAGACAAGGGTCAATTGGTATTACTGAAATAGGGTTTGACTATTTTATTTTTAAGTTGATAGATGCTTATTTTTAGAGATTTGCAGGTATTATGAAATTCTTTCTGAATTGGTTAAAATCTGACATTTATCTTGGTGTGTTACTCCTGTGGATCTTAAATCAGCAAATAGTAAAATGACCTTTGCCTTCTAAATTCTTACTTTGTATCTGAGTCAAATATAAAATAAAAAGGATATATTTCTTAATATTCTCTGATTGTTTGGCTAGATTGATAGTATAGTAGGTAGGACACTTGCCTTGCAAATGACCAACCTGGATTTGATTCTTGGCATCTCTTATGGTCCTCTGAGCCAACCGAGAGTAATTCCTGAGTACAGAGCCAGGAATCAGTCCTGAGCACCACTAGGTTTGGTCTCCAAACAAAAAGTACATAAGTATTCTGTGATTATATTTTTTTGGAGTGTTAAGGAGGGACCAGGGACTCTTGGTACTCAGGCGCTACAGTTCCTGGCTCTGTGCTCTGGGGTCATCTGGAGCAGTGGGACCATAGGTGGTACTAGGATTTTAACTGGTTCATGGCCATAGCTGAAGCAAGGAAAATACCTTAACCTCTGACTATCTCTCTGGTCCAATATTATGTAATTATTGTCAAAGAAAGTTAGAATTTTAGACTTCTTAATATTTATATTAGAATTTGCTATCATTTTTTTTTTTGGAACTTAAGAATGGTATTATCAGGTAAAGTTGCAAGAGTTTGTACTTATGTGTCTAACTGCTTCCATAATGAAGTGACATTTAAAATTATTTTTAAAAATTGAGCAATTTCAAAACATAATACATTTTAAGTTGTTAAGTTAGATATACACAATCTTCTCTATTCCCACCATTAGTAAATATGATTTCTCATTTCACAGAGAGTTTCATTTACTTATGAGGAGACAGGGAGATTGGTAGGAAATACTTTAAAAAATGGAATTTGGGTACTGAAGCAGTAGAACAGCAGGCAAGGGGTTTGATTTGCACACAGGTAACCAATGTTTAATCCCACGTACCCCAGATGGTCCCCTGAGCCTGCCAGGAGTGACTCCTATGCAAAGATCTAGGAGTAAACCTTGAGCACTGCCAGTTGTAGGCCAAATTTTTTAGAAAAGGAAAGTAGAATTTTAATACTGAAAAAATTGCTAATGTAAAGCTCATTCAAAGTTTTATAAAAGAGAAGTTTATTTTAAGAGGTCATTCAAAATTGAGGGAACAGTCAGCAGTTTTTTTCTAAATGATGGACTTGCCTTTAGAAATGTGGTTTTAGTTTATATAGGCAAGTTATATAGGAAGTAAACATACTATGATGAAGTAAAAGGAAACATTTGGTAATGTCTAACATTTTTCAATTAAAGGAGGTTAATGACTAAAACTCTTGGTTAGTGGTAAAGGAGTCGTGCTGTGTATTATTTTCATAGACTTTAGAGCAGTCCCTTAAAGTCATTCTGATGAGAAAGAGAGAAAAGAGGGGTGAGAGAGAGAAAAAAAGGGAGAGACAGAGGGAGAGATGGAGGGAGAGAGAAAGAGAGAGTGGATGCAACCCTTCTGGAAACTTGAATAGTTCTACCAAGAACCTTAATGCATCCCTAGAAAACCATCACTGATGAAAAAATATTCATGCTCATAGATAACCAGCAGGTGGCCTTGAGATAGAAAAGGGTAGGATAATGCTTCATTCAACAGCAGTTCAATTTTCTCATAGAGAAATCAGTTTTTGTTGTTGGTGGTGTTTTTTTTTTTTTTTTTTTTTTTTTTTTTTTGCACACAGAATAAGCCAAGGAGCTATGAGTGCTTTATTGGAGATCTCTGGTAGTTTAAAAAAAAACTCTTGAAAGTTTATTCAGTATATTTAAAATCTGACATTGTCACACATATGTTTTATCTTTCCCTCAAAAATAGTTTTTCCTAAGGAATACATTTCAAAACCTTAAGATGTGATCAATTAAATCAATTTAATTTTTTAATATAATTTTTATTTTGATCACAGTGGCTTACATATTGTGGACAATAATATTTTAGGTACATATTTACATAAAATCAGGGGGGCTTCCCATCCCCAAATTGTCCTCCCTAACCCTCCGTTTTTGTTTGTTGGCGTTTTTTTTTATTTTGTTTTGTTTTGGGGTCACACCCGGCAGCACTCAGGGGTTACTCCTGGCTCCACACTCAGAAATCGTTCCTGGCAGGCTCGGGGGATTCAAACTAATGACCTTCTGCATGAAAGGCAAATGCCTTACCTCCATGCTATCTCTCCTGCCCCATTTTTTTTTTAATGGAGCTTTGTCTCTGTGTTTCTTTTACTTGTTTCCTTGGAATTTTTTTGCATTTTAATTAATTAATTTTATTATAATTATTTAAGCGCCATGATTACAAAATTGTTCAAAATTGAGTTTCTGTCATAGAATGTATATCACCCTTCACTAGTGTACTTTTACTACCACCAATGCACCAGTTTCTCTCCCAAGGATCCACCTCCACCTGCTGCTGGGGCAATCATTTTACTTCTTTCTTCTGTCTCTCCCTTTCACTTTCTCCCTGGTTTTCTCTCTCATGCTTTCTTTTCTTTTTGAAACTGTAGTTTGCACTATTATTAATTAAGGGGTACTATGCATGGCACTTTGCCCCTTTCAGCATCCAGAGTGATCAGTTCCAACTATCATCGTCATAGTGGAAGCTTTTCTACTCTTACTGCACTTAACTGCTTTTTGTGGCAAGCTTCCTGTCCTGAACTGGTCCTCAAGTTTTACTGACACAGCAGAATTTTCTTTACTGAAGATTTTGTTTCCTTTTGAATATATGGCATGATTTTGTTATCCTACGTTGCCAAATACTATTTATGTTTTTTCTTGTAGAGTCTGGCCACTCTCCTGATTACCTCTCAGATCATTAACCAAGTCGCAGAATCTTTTCTTCCTTACTGGATCCAAAAGGCACACAATGTATACGTGAAGAAGAAGATCCAGGCCTTGAAGGCTGACATGGATGCTACCTTGTATGAACAGGTTGTCCTAGAAAAAGAAATGGGAACTTATTTGGTAAGTTTAAATGCTGATCATTTCAATGCGGACTTAAAGCAAGTAACAGCCATGCGTTAAGTTTACAAAACTGGTATACATTCACTGACTTGTTAGTGGATATTTAATTAGTGATTTCCAGCCAGCCTCTTCTCTATACAGACTTTGAAACATACAATGTGTGAATACTGCTCCCATGTGTCTAAAATTTTGCCTAGTAACTCCAAAGGATAAACTTAGCAAATTTTGTGACTACTCTGCCAAGCATGGAAAATAGTCATTCCAAGAGAATGATGAGATGGCCAGGAAGGGTAAGTAGCTCTGATTGTATTGGACCATTCCATCTTAGAGAAAATATTGAAGTGATATGAATTTTTAGTTCAAATTACTCAGTGCTATTGTAAAGACAAAATTACTCCTTTAAGAAATCATTCTTGGGGCTGGAGAGATAGTTCAGCAGGTAGGTTACTACCCTTTCATATGGCCTAGTCAGGTTCAATCTTTGGCATTCCATTTGGTCCCCTGAGTTCCTCCAGGAGCAAGTCCTAAGTGCAGAGCCAGGAGTAACCCCTGAGTATTGCTGGGGTGAGGTCCAAAAGCCAAAAATGAAACAAAAACTAATTCTAGGGTTTATTTTTTTTTATGAAATACAAGTAATTATCTCTGATAATTTGGCCTCTATAATATTTGAAAGAGTATACTTATAAAATACTTTTTTATGCTTTTTGGGCCACACCCTTTGATACTCAGGGGTTACTCCTGGCTATGCTCTCAGAAATAACTCCTGGCTTGGGGGATGATATGAGATGCTGGGGACTGAACCAAGGTCCGTCCTGGATCGACCATGTAGAAGGCAAATGCTCTACTGCTGTGCTATCGCTCCAGCCCTTAACATGTCTTCTTGTGTGAAGTTCTGTGATACTCTGACTACATTTAATATCTTTCTATTTAGGAGGAAGCTACCTTCAGGTCCTAGTAACTTTATATTGCTGTTTATCTTATCTTGTATCTTCTGGGTAGGGTATTCTTCGGTGATGGTTCATTATGAAAATAGTAGGGAGAGAGAGCCTATTATTGTTAATATCTCAGTCTTGAATTAATTCAACTATTGTGGGACTTTTATTTTGTTGGGGAAGATACTTTTATAGTAGCTTTTCTCACGTTTAAGAATTGAAGTTGTATATTCACCTTGAGTAGAAGTTTATTCTTTCTGGTCATTTCTCCTTGACTGACTTAGCCACTGCTGCCCCTCACCCTACTGCCCCCATTCTCTGGCCACCAGAGTCCCAGGTATTTGAGGCTCCATCCAGCCTTTCAGTGATGTTGAAGTTTACAGAGTGGGTCACAGACTCAGCAGCAAGCATACCTAGACACAAGTTGCAATATCCTAATGGGAGTTCCAAAGGGGCTTTTATTTTTCATTGGAAAAAATGAACACTGCCCTCACTTCTAGTTCCACTTAAATCCTAAATGAATGGGGTTTCCAGAGGACTTTGACCTTCTTCACCTTTGCTGGTCTGTAGCTTTGGAATCTTCCAGACCCCTGCTGGCACCTTCTATTCCCTTCCATTTATCACTGTGCTGTTATTTGGCTAATTTTTGAATGATGATATATATGTATGTATATATATATTGTACTAAGATAAACACATATGCAGTAGCATTTTTTACCATTACTGTGTGTGGAGGAGAAGATAACACAAAACACGAACTGACATCACATCCAGTCCAGTAGTACCATTTCTGATTGGAAACATGCATAGATAGATAGATAGATAGATAGATAGATAGATAGATAGATAGATAGATAGATAGATAGATAGATAGATAGATAGATACATAGATAGATAGATAGATAGATAGATAGATAGATAGATAGATAGATAGATAGATAGATAGATAGATAGATAGATAGATAGATAGATAGATAGATGCAAGAAAAGTTTGGGGAGCACATGGGCATAATAGGGCACTGTTTTTCTCAAGTTGGTTTTATCATTCTTTAGAAACTCAAATTCCTATGAGGTCAGAATCCTTTCCTTACTTGTTCCAGGAGTAGTGTTTCTAACTACAGTTCTTTTTCTTACTCTGTACACACTTCCTCTTTTTCTGTTTTGGGCCACACTCAGCATTTTACAGGACTTCTGACTCTGTTCTCAGGGATCACTCTTAGCCCTTCTTAGGGAACCATATGTGGTGCCAGCGATTGAATCATGGTCAGCAATGTGCAAGCAGATGCCTTACTCCTGCACTCTGTTTCTTATTCTTCTTTCTCATAGAAACTAAACCAGCTGTCTTTCCCCCAGTTCCTTCATTCACATCCACATTTTTCAGGTCTGGTTTCATTAGTTCTCACCTAAAGCCCTTATTTTTACCTTTCTCTTTTACCACCTGCTCCAAACAGCAGCAGCTTTCTTATTTTAAGAAAAGAAAAAAACCACATGTCTTCTGTTTCCATTCCTCTTTCCTGTCCCTTGAAATTTCCATATTTCTTAAAAATCATTTTTCTATCATTGTCTGGTTCTCTGCTTCTTCTCTTGTAACCAATTAGGATCTGATATTAGTCTTTTTTTTTCTTCAGAATTAATAGGACATCATCCACTGAGGTTTCCCAGAGCAAATTTAGAGTCTTCTGTAGGCCAACTTTTCCTGGCTTGGTAAATTACATATAGTCCAGAGGGTTCCCAAATTATTTGGCTTGCTGCCTTCTGTTCAGAAACAGTATTGCCAGTGACTCCTGAAAATCTAGCTTTCTTTAAGTGAACAGAATGTGCCCTCCACTATCTCATATGTGGAACATAAAGAAACATCATAAAGGAATAACAAAAAGAAAAGCTCCAAAGGCAATAGAAACAGGAAAATTGCGCTTCAGAAAGAAGCTTGCCACTTTAAGGAGGGTGGGGGCAAGGGACAACTTAAGGAAGGGGAGACTAGGATGATGGAGGAGGGGAAAAGAGCCTTTTCTAGAGGTGTCTGGGAGAGAGGGGGCAAGAGGGAAATTGGGGACATTTGTGGAGGAAAGTGGACACTGGTGAAGACATTGTCTAAAATTTAATAACTGTGAAATTTGTGACTCTGAAATTCACAGTAATTAAAAATAAAAATTTTTTTTTAATAAAAATACCCTTCAGGGGCCGGAGTAGTGGCACAATGGTAGGGCATTTGCCTTGCATGTGGCTGATCTAGGACGGACCATAGTTCAATCCCCTGTTGTCCCATATGGTCCCTCAAGCCAGGAGCAATTTCTGAGCGCATAGCCAGGTGTAATCCCTGAGCATCACCAGGTGTGTCCCCCCCCCCAAAATAAAACCCTCCAAATGATTTCCAAGTTGCACCTGAGGCTACTGATCCCTCCTTACCTCCTTACTCCAGTTGATCCAGTGCTTCTGGCAAGGAGGTGGTGATCCCACTTTAGAAAACACTGATTTATACACTGTGGCCTTCATTTGAGCAGTATTAATTCATCTATGAAATGTATGTTAATACATTGACAGAACCTTAGACCTCACCATTCCCATCATCTGGGATTTCTAGGAGTACATAGCTGGGGTCAGAGAAATAGCACCATAGATAAGGAACTTGCCTTGCATGTTGTCCACATGCGTTTGATCCCTGACATCCCATATGCTTTCCTGAGCCCTAGCAGAACTGACCCCTAAGCACAAGGCCAGGAGTACACTCTGAGCATCACCAGGCTACCCCCCCCCAACTGAAGCTCCACATCTTTTTGTTTTGTTTTGTTTTTTGGTTTTTGGGTCACACCCGGCAGCGCTCAGGGGTTACTCCTGGCTTTACGCTCAGAAATAGCCCCAGCAGGCTTGGGGGACCATATGGGATGCTGGGATTCGAACCACCATCCTTCTGCATGCAAGGCAAATGCCTTGCTGCTGTGCTATCTCTCCGGCCTCAGCTCCACATCTTTAATGATTTCATTAGGAATAGGATTCAAGATTTAGCTGTTTGGGGGCCAGAGAGATAGCATGGAGGCAAGACGTTTGCCTTGCATGCAAAAGGACGGTGGTTCAAATCCTGGCATCCCATATGGTCCCCTGAGCCTGCTGGGGGTGATTTCTGAGTGTAGAGCCAGGAGGAACCCCTGAACAATGCCAGGTGTGACCCAAAAAAAAAAAAAAGATTTAGCTGTTTGACTACAGCATCTCTTCCCTGCAGGCTCTTTGATGTGAAATTAAGGAAATAATTTCTCTCACAGACTTGGAGTCTTTGAGAAGTAATGCTGCTCCTATCATTGTAATAGTGATTCTTTCTCTGCCCTAAAGCACTCCTCAGCTATTTGTGGCAAGCTTCCTACCATGGGCTGGTCCTCCTGGCCCTCATCTCTATTGTCTTTGCATAGTAATACCATACTATCTTTTTATTTTTATATATTACAAGTGAATACAATCATTCTCTGTCTCTCTCTTCCTCTGACACATTTGACTCAGCATAATGCTCTCTATATCCATCAAAATATAAGCAAATTTCATGACTTCACTTTTTCTTAACAGCCGTATAGTATTCCTTTGTGTAGATGTACCATAGTTTTTTTATCCATCATTCTTTTCCAGCTGCCCAAGTTCATTGCTGTTTTGTTTCTATACTAGAAAAAAGCCAAGTAACATTTATTTTTGTCTGAAATTTTTTATTGTAACACCGTGATTTATCACGTTGTTCATAATACAGTGGGTTAAAGCATTAAATGTTAGAACACCATTCCCACCATCTTTGTGACTTTCCCTTCAGAAATGTCCACAGATTTCTACCCACCATCCCAACCTGTTCCCTTAATAGACACAAACAAATTTACTTCACATTATTATAACACAAATTCAAATTGATAGACTTTTTATCAGTTTAAAATTAACTTTTCAAGGGCCAGAGTGATAGGTAGCACAACTGGTAGGACATTTGCCTTGCATGCAGCCCACCTGGGTTTGATGTCCTGTATTCCATATGATCCCCCAAGCCTACCTAGACTGATTTCTGAGTGCAAAGCCAGGAGCAACCCCTGAGCACTGCTGGGTGTGGTCCCCTAAGCCAAAATAGATAAACAAATAAATAAAATACAAATTAATAAACTTTTTAGGATATAGTATGGTAGGTAGGTAAGACACTTGCCTTGCATGTGGCTGACCTGACCTCAACCCCCAACATCCCATATGACCCCCAGATCACTACTGCCAGGAGTAATTCCTGAGTGTGAAGCTGGAGGAAGTCCTTAATATCACTGGGTGTAGCCCCAAATCAAATAAACTAAAAATTTTTTTCCGTATTTTGAATGAGATTAAATTTTAGAAAAATTTGTTCCTGCTGAAATTCTCCTATAAATATTTCATACTTTATTTATATTCATAATTTTCCTAATAAACTTACCACAGAGTGTTGAGCACAGTTAGAGAAATAACTACACCAACAACTATCATGACAGTGGTAGTGAGTGAGAGAAATAGAATTGTCTGCCTTGAATACAGGCTGTGGGTGGGGGAAGAGGGTGTTAGGGGGCATTGATGGTGGGAAAGTTGCACACTGGTAAAGGAGGTGTTCTTTATGATGTCTGAAACCCAACTACAAAATGTTTGTAAGCATGGTATTTAATAAAATATCAAAAAATATAAAAAATAGTGTTCCTAATAGCACATCATGTTTGTATTTAAATGATTAAAATTACTTATTCAATATTTTTTTGTTTATAAAATTAGAGGGGTTTTTGGAAGTCAGGCCTTCCTAGTAGTACTCAGGGCTGAGTCACTTCTGATAATACTTAGCCCAACTCTGCAACCTGACATTTCAATGTCTGAGCCTTATGATATGGTGATGCTCAGATCCTGGGAGCTGGAGAACACTGGCAGAGCCCAGACCCTCTTCTTCAGAGGCCACAGGAGGGGGAGGCCGCAATTCAAGTCTGCACATTTACATTGAGTTCCTATTGCAAACATGATTTATCCCCCTCCCCAGTTTATATCTATATATTTTTTTTTATTTTAAGAGTTGAGATTTTAGAAAATTTGGGGCCGGAGAGATAGCATAGAGGTAAGGCATTTGCCTTGCATGCAGAAGAATGGCAGTTCGAATCCCAGCATTCCATACAGTTCCCTGAGTCTGCCAGGAGCAGTGTCTGAGTGTAGAGTCAGGAGTAACCCCTGAGCGCTGCCGGGTGTGACCCAAAAACCAAAAAAAAAAAAAAAAAAGAAAAAAAAGAGAGAGAGTTGAGTTGAGATTTTATTTATTAAAAATAAAAGAGCCCAGCTTGAGTATACCCTGGGTGTGGGGGCTTGCATGGAGCAGGCGTGGGTACTTGGTGCTTGGCCTGGGTACTTGGGCTGAATTAGCCATGCTGGAAGGGTCAGGCATTAAACTTAAGGCCTCATGTATGCAAAGTATGTGTTTCAGCCCTTTGAACTAAATCCCTATTGTTTTTTAATAGACATAATTATTTTCTATATATTCGTATCTTAGATGTTTCTCATAATTAGCTCGCAGTTTTCATTTTTTAGTCATGGAGACAAGGCTCCCTATGTAATTTGTCTTAGGAAACTCTTATGTCTAATGGAAAGCTTGGCATTTAGTTCAATACAGTATTGAATGAAGAACATTTAAGGATAAGAAGTAGCTCAGCCCTTGATATCTGTGAATTCTTTGTTCTGTCCACCCTATACTTACTTTCTTTGTCATTCAAATCTACACCAAAGAAATAGTCTCAGTTCATTGAACTCTGAAACATGTTCTCTCCATAAGGGCTAGTGGAGGAAAGAGCTGTGATGGCTCACCAGACACCTGAAACTTGCTTTCTATAGTTGACAAATTAGATTTTTAATTCAATGTGATGAACCCCACAAAACAAATAAATACATTACTACAAATCCACAGAAGTTTTATAGTAGTCTTAATAACTGCCTTGCTCTGAAAGATTCCACAGAAGCTAAAAATTTGTCTTGTTCTTTACTAAGGTAGAGTGTTGCTCCTGGTTATTGTTATAGTTAATGTGTGACTTCATTAAATTTGTATTTGTTCCATTTTTACTGTTGGATTGTGTCCCAGATTTACTATATTTATTGATGCAAAAAATGCTCAGAAGTATAAAAGGACTGATAAACAGTTAAGGTTACTCTCTGAGTTAGCATGTGAGGTGGAAGTAGGATGAATTATTCAGGTTCAGTAGTGTGGGTAAGGACCTCCATAAGTCTTGTACACTGACATTGTCAGGAAGTCCTTGTTTGTGCAGTGCCAAGGATTAGACCCAGAACGTTCCACAGGCAAGATTTGTGCTCTGCCACTGAACAACCTCCTGACCCCACCCTTGCATGTCTACTGCAGGCTGCCCTGTGGTTGGCACATGGGCGAGGAACTGTCTGAAAATCTCGGCGAAGGCACCACCTTTATGAGCTTGAATAACACAGTTTTTGAAAGCTCAGTACATGCTGTCATGATTTCTTAAGAAGTGTATGTTTGTAAATATGGCCTGATAGCGAAGACTCTTTTCCCCAAGTCTTATTACTTTAGTCTTCAGAGAAACACGTTGATGTTAGATCACTGGCTATATTTTCAAACCACATCTGTATGCTGCAGCACAACAGAAGAAAATATTTTTTAGAGCCATATGCAACCGAAGAGTAGTTTAGAAGCCGCTCCCCGCTGAATCCCCAGCTGAGCATCAACCTGTCAACCTGCCAGCTCCCACGGCACACATGTTTGGCATGACTTGTTGGCAAGCCTTGCAAACAGCTAACGAGGCTGTCTTAAACTGCCTGGGTTCATGCTTCGAACTAAGTATCCAGAGCATCTGAGAGAAGCGCTTCCTACCATTCTCAGTTCTCTATAATTATGCTTGGTCTTTTCTATTTCAGTAAAGTATAAAAAAGAAACTGATTGGGAGTGAAATAGGACATACGTGAAAATTCTCAGCTACTGAACCTAGAATGCTCAGTAGGACTGACTCTAATATGCATTATTATTGTCAAATTAAAAATAATAGTGTTGAGACAAGGAGTTGACTTGAAGGTCTGTCGCACATGTTTTGCATGCCAGGCCTCCAGGTTTCACCCCCAGCATGGCACCATTTCCCAAGCACTAAAGGGTGCAGCTTCCAGAACACACACACACACCCCCATGTGTATATGTGAAGGTGCCTCTGTGTGTGTGTGTTTAATGCTGCTGCTTCATATGGTGAGGAAAATTTTACTAAACAAGTTGTTACGCATGTCCTGAATAATCACGAAGCCCAAGGATGCAGAAGTAGGTCAGCATGGCCTCAGGCATTTCAAGAACTATACCTGTCTTTCATTCTTGCCTTCCATGGAGCGTGTAGCTATGACTCCCTTAGTCAGGATAAATGTTAAGGTATTGTGAGAAGCAGGCCACCACAAGGCATTTGTAGTTAATTGCCACTGTAGAAATGTGGTGATTGATTCATTGTGGTGTCCTGTCAGTCTCTAAGGCCCAGGTATTTGCCTTAATGAAGACTCCTTTGTCCAGTAAACTATTAAAGATCATGGGTTTATTCACATTTTGCTTACCACCACCACCCCCACATATAACATACACACATACATACTTTCCAATGTGTGATCCTGTGCTTTTGTCTGGCTTACTAGATTCCCGGGAAAATACTGGAACTTTTCAAACCCTTGTGGATTCTCATTTCTTGGTTTGTTCTCTAGCACTTCCTGGCTATTCTGTTGAGTGCATCCACTGCTGCCTATCACTTTGGCAGAATGATGATAAAACCTACCTGGAAAAGAGGCCTTTAGCATTGGGATAGAATCAGTGAGATTGACCAAAGAGATTTTTGTAGGGTCTTCTGAGCCAAGCTTCTTAAATTGTGAGTCACAACCACAATGTAGGAATCACAAAAATTATCTTAGAGGGGAAATGTACTGATGCAATTATTTGGAAAAATGAAATGAGCAGCCAAAGCATTTTTTTTAATTTCAGGGACTTGAATATAAAGTTGCCCTTGCATTTAATTCTGTGATTGAAATTAAAGAATTTGGAGTGACACATTGAGATGTTCTGTTGTTTGAAGTCTTGGGATTTGTATTGCAAGTATTAGTATTATTTATTCTTATATTATATTTTTAATTACTACTACAATTTTATTCCCTAATTTTGAATAATGGTTGTGCTCCTACATTTTAAACTACCCAAACATACAATGTAGGTGACATTAATGCTATATTTGCTTCTTGTTGTAGGCATTTCTCGTTAGCAACTAATTAGTTTTGCTTTTCCCCTCTAAATTATGTAGCATTAAAAAATAGATCTTAAAAAGAGTCAACAATTGCCCAAGTTAATATTAAAGACACAGTACTGGTCTGTGTTTAACCTTTCAAGTGAAAGTAAAATTTGACCACTCGCAATACATGCTAAATCACCCAAAAAAAAAAGGCATGGTAAAAAATGTCTCAAGTGTTTACTTTTATTATGTGATATGAAAATAATGCCTGTTTTCTTTTTGTGGTCTACCTTTCCAGGGCACATTTGATGATTACTTGGAGTTATTTCTGCAGTTTGGATATGTGAGCCTCTTCTCCTGTGTTTACCCATTAGCAGCTGCTTTTGCTGTGCTAAACAATTTCACTGAAATTAACTCAGATGCCTTAAAAATGTGCAGAGTCTTCAAACGTCCGTTTTCAGAACCTTCTTCCAGTATCGGTGTATGGCAGGTAATTATTTGATAAAATTCCTGTCTAAACATGGATTTTTAGAGTTAAAGAGCATCATAGTATTATAGAAAGAAAGTCTGAAATGTACTTAGGATATTTAGAAGCAGGGAAAGACATTGATCGAGAGAAAGCAAATCAAAATGAGGCATTGAGGCATTCTAGGAGCAGCTATTGTAGCTTTTAATTCCACTTTCTTTTACCTTTTAGTTGGCATTTGAAGCAATGAGTGTTATATCTGTGGTCACTAATTGTGCTCTGATTGGAATGTCACCGCAAGTGAACGCCCTTTTGCCTGAGTCAAAGATAGAACTCATTTTGATTGTAGTAGCCGTGGAGGTAAGTGAAAACTTAAGCCTTTCTGAAATTTCTACATTGGACACCTCTGTTGTTATCAAGGATGCCCCTGACTGTCAGTGATTGGTAACTTAGCAACATGCATTTACTGATAAAGAAAGCAAACCATTCCAGGTAATAAAAAGACCTGAGAAATGAAATTATGACTATGTATTCTGGTTATTGGTCAAGTAAGAAATAATAATAAAAAAAAATCACCACAGTGAAAATCGGAAAATAACTTTTCCAGACATTGTTGTAGCCTGAGTAAATAAGTCCTATTGAAATTCTGTGGGTTTGATATATACTTTAAATCTATTCCAGGGTCTTTTGGGAGGTAGAGTATTTGGGTCACACCTGCTGGAGCTCAGGGGCTAGTCTTTAATCTTATTTCTTTAGTGAGGTCTAGAGCCTCTAGCATATTTTGGAAAGGCAAAATAATCCTGACGTCCTGGAGTGTCTTTTTTTCAAGGTTTTTTTTCTCAGTTTTATGAGACACTGTGATATACAATACTGTTAAGAATAGTTTCAGGCTTACAGTGTGCCAACTCCACACCCACCACCAGAGGCATTTTAAAAAGTAGTTTTTCTAATGCTTTTGGAGATTTTTCACTCTAACTTCTGAGTCCATTATAGTTGACCTGTAGGGCATACGTTTTGGGTACCCATCAAACTGAAGTGTGGGACATAGCAGTGGAGTTATTGCTGTTATTTCAACTTTATGAAATTACTGTCGTGAAGTGTCAGTCATGCATAAAATAATAAGAGTATTTTTTAGCATAAATATATGCTCATAGGCCCACTGACTTGCAATACTTTATTCCTACCTAGACTGAAAGCTGTAAACAAGAAGTTTTGTGGGGAGTTGGAGATTTAGCATAGCAGAGAAGGCTCTTGACTTACATGCAGCCAACCCAGATTCAATCCCAGAATATATATTGTCTCCTCAGAATCTCTAGAAGTTATCCATGAATACAGAACTAAGTCTTGAGTACTGCTGGCTATGATACAAGAACCTTAAAAAAAGGTTTTGTGGAATTTTAGTTTTTGGTTTTTGAGTCACACCCGGCAGTGCTCAGGGGTTACTCCTGACTCTACGCTCAGAAATCACTCTTGGCAGGCTCGGGGGACCATATGGGGTGCCGGGATTCAAACCACCATCCTTCTGCATGCAAGGCAAATGGTTTACCTCCATTCTATCTCTCCGGCCCCGTTTTGTGGAATTTTAAATTATCGGAGAGATTTTTTTTGTATATATAAGTTTTTTTGTATGAGTGCAGAACCAGGATGTGATTAATATTTGTTTCTTTGTAGATCACCTAGAGTAAGTAAAAAAAAAAAGGTCAGGGGATATGAGTAAATTGGAACGAAATGTTGATTAAATGCTCTTTTTAAAAAATGTGGATGGAGGGCCCGGAGAGATAGCACAGCGGTGTTTGCCTTGCAAGCAGCCGATCCAGGACCAAAGGTGGTTGGTTCGAATCCCGGTGTCCCATAGGGTCCCCCGTGCCTGCCAGGAGCTATTTCTGAGCAGACAGCCAGGAATAACCCCTGAGCATCGCCGGGTGTGGCCCAAAAATAAAAAACAAAAAAAAAAAAAAACAAAAAGAAATGTGGATGGATATATAGTACTTTAAGGGACCTTCAGTATATGTGATCAACCCCAGTCCAATCCCTGACACTGAACATGGTCCCATGATTCCCATGACTCAGAGACAGAGCTAGGAAAACTCCCCGAACTCAAAACCAACCTCTTCAACTGTCAATTGTGATAAAGCTTACATAGCAGAAATGTACTATTTTAGCCTCTTTAAAAACATTAAATTGTATTAAAGCATGAATTTTATCCTCAAACGATCGAAAGTACATATCAAGCACCTTCGCGTTGTTGTTAACATGCCTTGGAGATTCTGTATTAATTCTTTCATCTTGTAAAACAAACTCTACGTCCTACACAGTAACTTCTCATTTCTCTCTCCACCCAGTCCCCAGAAGCCACCATTCACTTTCCATTGGTTACTTGAATCATCCGAAACAAATGGAGTCACACAGAATTTATTCTGACTTCATTTATTTCTCTTAGCTTTATGGCCTTAAAGTTCATTTGTGTTGCTGCAGATATCAGGATTTCTTTCCTTTATAAAATGAATTATATTTGATTGTGTGTTATGTACCACATTTTGCTTATCCATCCTTCATTGACTTGTGAACAGTTGGATTGATTCTCCTTTTTAGATATGAGGTAACACTAGAAAAACTAGTTTAAAACACTTGTTTTAGCTAGAAACAATTCTGTTGCATGATATGGTGATTTTATATTAAATTGTTGAGTTATATAATGATTTTATAGTTATATTTAATTTTTTGAGTAATTGCCCTTTTATTTCTATAGGAACTACATTGTTTTATATTTCTATCATCAGTGACTCCTCTTCCTCCTTCTCATTTTTCTCCTTCTTTTTCTCCTCCTCTTCTTCTCATCATCTCTTGAAGTTATAGTACAGTGAGTTGGGTTACTGCCTTGCACATAGCTGACCTAAGTTTGAACCCCAGCAGCCCATAAGGTCCCACAAATTTGCTAGGAGTAAACCCTGAGCAAAGAGTCAGGAGTGAGCCCTCAGCAGATCTGGGCATGGCCCTTTCCTCCAAAAATAAATAAATATAGGACTGAAGAGATAGTATTGTTTATGCACTTACAGATAGTTTTTCCCATTCTGTGACTATGCCTTTCATTCAGTTCATAGTGTCCTTTGATGCGTAAAAGTTCAACTTAACTATTTTCCCCATGTTCTTGGTATCATATCAAAAAAGTTGGAGCCAGAGTGATAGTACAGCAGTAGGATTTTGCATGGTACTGACCCAGGACAAACCCAGTTTTAATCCCTGGCATCCCTTATGATCCCCCGAACCGGCCAGGAACAATTTCTGAGTGCAGAGCCAGGAGTAACTTATGAGTGCTGCCAGGTGTGGCCCAAAAATCCCCCTCACCAAAAATTGCTAAATATAATACAAAGTATCTGGCCAATAAAATGCTTAATGTATTAGGTTAAAACACTTAAGTTAAAATGAAGTTAAAATTATATTAGGAATTAGTTTTTGTATATATTATATAACGTAAGAGTCGAAGGTAATTCTTTGGCATTCGTATTTGTTGAATAATGAACTTAGAAGCTTTCATCATTTGTTGATAGGAATGTTCTTTCCCTAACAAATGATTTTGGTACTCTTGTTGAAAATAAGTATGTAAGGATTGACTTTGTGATTCTTTAATATTCCATCTACTATACCTCAATTTTTCTCTTGAAATTGAGGTGTTAATGATATACAAAAAACTACTTGTTTAAGTATACAACTTAATGAGCTTGGAGATCAATATACCTTGAACTTTATGCTTGTACTATATGACTTTAATCACTGTAGCTTTGTATAAGTTTTAAAGTCATGAAGTGTAAGATGCCCAACTTTGTTCTTCCTTTTTTTTTTTTTTTTTTTTTTTGGTTTTTTTGGGCCACACCCAGCGTTGCTCAGGGGTTACTCCTGGCTGTCTGCTCAGAAATAGCTCCTGGCAGGCACGGGGGACCATATGGGACACCGGGATTTGAACCAACCACCTTTGGTCCTGGATCGGCTGCTTGCAAGGCAAACGCCGCTGTGCTATCTCTCTGGGCCCTGTTCTTCCTTTTTAAGATGGATTTTGTGGGTGTGTATTTGTTTAATTTGCTTGTTGTGACATTGGATAGGTATCTTCTGAGTTTTTAAAAACAGTGTCCCATATCATTTCCTGAGCCAGGAGCTATTTTTGAGTGCAGAGTCAGGAGTAACTCCTGAGTGCCATTGAGTGTGCCCCCCCCCAAAAGAAATAATTAACTTCTTTATCCCACATTAGTGTATTTGAATATTTGTTTTTATTTTATTAACTAATTTATTTGAGAGAATTCCAGCTTTGGTTTCAAAGTTGAGAATTTTGTGTCAGAACATAATCAAGCTCAGGAAAAGCATTAGAAGTAACTAGCAAATTGTAGATAATTAACTAATTTCATCTGAATGTTTCTGAGACCTGAACTGAATGCCATCTGGTCTTAAAATAAACCCCAAATGTAGACTGTTTACAGACAAATTAGAAATGATAAGTTTTGAGTGTATTACTATGTTTTAAAATCATACTGAAATTCTAATTCATAATTACAGAAAGTTCAAAATCATCAATGGATCAAATCAACACGCTTTTGTATACTAAATTTTCCTCCTTGCACTGCAAATGTGCTTTCAGAAAAGAAAGTGGAATCTTAAAATTATATATTTTTTCTAGAGTCTATTTAATGTATGTACTTTTTAGTTTTTAAAAAATGGTTGACAAATAGCATAAAAAAACTAACGGCAATGATTTTTGTTTTTACTTTTGCTTTCTGTGGGATTCTCTCAAGCATTACTCAGGGCTTTAGGGCTACCCTAACTATTTTTGAGGAGTCTAATGGGTTAAATAAATGCTGAGGCATGGCTGGGAACCACTAGGACCACACCCAACAGTGTTAGGGGGATCTCCAGGACTATAGCTTGCAATTTTCAGGGACTCATGTGCTGGTGAGCAAACCCCATACTATCTCCCCTAGCCCAAAACTTGTATTTTACTATTTATTCAAAGTCCCTAAAAGAATATAAGTTTAATTCATTAAAATAGGCTAAATAAAAATGACATGAATACACAATAATAAAATGTTTGTGTACATTTAGATCATTTTATAGAAACAGCAATATAAGATACCTTATATACTTTATCCTCCAACTTAAATGATATCTAAAATGCATTTATGTGATTAATATTTGTTTTACAAACAAAGGCTTAGGAGCCAGAGTGGTGGCACAGTGGTAGGGCATTTACCTTGCATGTGGCTGACCCCAAGATGGACCTAGGTTCAATCCCTGGCATCCCATATGATCCCCCAAACCAGGAGCGATTTCTGAGCTCAGAGCCAGGAGTAACCCCTGATGTTGAGAATTAGTATTTTCACAATTTAAATTATGGATGAATTGATTGTTTCATCAGCTTTCTGTATCACATTTTCAAAATTAGAAAACTTATTTTTTTGGTTTAGGTTTTTCTTTATACTGAAAAAATAATTTGTTTTGCTGCAACTTAAAAATGAAGTAAAAGGTAAAAGTGATCACGACTTCATGTTTGTAACTTGGTGTCATGGTTTGTTTTTGCTGCCATCTAGTGTTATTTTTGAAAACTAATAACACTTGACCATTCATCGGTTACCACAGAAATCCATTATAGACTGACGAAGAAAATAACTTAGCAATGTAGAAAACTATTGGAGATGCCAGTTCTAAAACATTAGCAATGTAATGAATTTCAGTTCACCAGACTAAATCAACATCCAAATAATTTTTGGTATTTATACCTATCTTTAAATTTGAGACAGATTTTCTTAACTTGTTTGATGTAAATTCCAGCAAAAGACCACTAGTTTAAATTTAGGAAAGCACGAATCCCTCCAAATCTTGAAAAATAAAAATGGGGTCTGAAAATAAAAACTTACTATTTAAAATAATCTTTCATTTTATTAAAAAAATTTTTTATTTATTTATTTTGGTTTTGGGACCACACACCCTTGTCCACCAGGCCTTACTCTGGTTAATCAAAATCACTTTTGGCTGGACTTGGGGTCTCAGGGAGTACTGAAATTGGAACCTGAGTATGCTGCAAACAAGGCAAGCACTTTACCCACTGAACTCTATCTTCAACCTTTAATTTTTAATTTTAGCCTTAAATGCATATATAATTTTCCTTAAATTCCAAATAATACAAACTATACCAAGTATTTGGAACATCGACTGGAGAGATATTATAGGATTTAAGGAACTTTCCTTGCACGTGACTGACTAGATGTGAACCCCAGGACCATATCTGGTTTCAAGCCCTGCCAGAAATGATCTCTGAGCGCAGATACAGGAGTGAGCCTTGAGCACAACCTGGCCTGCAAACAACAGCCATAACATCATCAAGAAATAAAATAAAAATAAACAATACAAAATGAATACTTTTCTTTTCCTAAGGTAAAATGAATGAACTCTTCCCCAAAATGTACACAGCATTTCTAACGTTTGGGTCCAGGTGGACAGCGAGCCAGTATGCACCGAGCATGTTTAATTGGTAGTTTTAAAAATATGACTTAATTGCTGTTTCTTAAAATACAAAGTACATTTTGTGATTTTTTTTTCTTCTGAGCTCCTTAGTAACAGAATTATACCTCATCTTTGTGTGATGTCTGAAAATGTCTTCTGAGGGTGGACTGAAATAAACCCTTAATGTTTTTCATGCTCTGATTAGCAGGTTGTATTTTTTCTGTTTTTGAAAAGTAGTCTGACTTAAAGTTGCAAGTCAATTATCTATTTTATTATCTAGACAAGGTTTCAGAGCTCCTAAACTTTGCAAACATATCACCAGCCAATATTTAAAAAAACTTTGCAAACATATCACCAGCCAATATTTAAAAAAATTGTTACAGAGAGTTTAAGGGAGCTTGTTAAATCTACCAAGTTTTAATTTTCAACATCTATTTAATTTTTGGTATTCATACATTTTCAGTTTTTCACAGTTGGGCCCCACTGGGCAGGCGTAGTTTCGTGGATTTTCCCAGCCTGACGTCACAAACAGGGGACCCGGCTTCTGCAAAGCCTAGCTGGTTTTCATGTTATGGAGTCCCGCCCTGGAATTGGCCTCTGGGAGAGCGAGTTTTCTGGAGCCTCTTTTCGGCCCACTCCCAAGAGGTTCATGCAAGAGGATAGTAGACAGACACACACAGGCAACACTCACAGTTTTTCACAGTCAGAAAATTTTATCTTACCTATTATAATAATTTAGTCAGTTTGAGCATTTTATCAAATAACATGCCCTCTGCCTCTTGATTTATATCTACATTTTTATTGATCTCTACATATAGATTTTTATTTTTTATTTTTTTTGGTTTTTGGGTCACACCCAGCAGCGTTCTGGGGCCACTACTGGCTCTACCCTCAGAAATCACTCCTGGCAGACTCGGGGTGCCATATGGGATGCCGGGATTTGAACCACCGTCCTTCTGCAAGTAAGCCAAATGCCCTACTGCTATGCTAACTCTCCGGCCCCAGATTTTTAACTGTTTAACTTTTTAATTTAAACACCATAGTTACCGTGTTCTTCATACTGTTGTCCTTTTTGTCACAAGAAAAAAGTTGTTAATGATTGAGTTACATACAATAAACAACAATCTTCTTCAGTGTACATTTTCCACCACCAATGTCAACAGTTTCCTTCTTAACCTCCCTGACTCCTTTTTCTCCTTTTTCTCCACCCTCCTCTGCCTGCTTTACTCTCTCTGTGTGTGTTCTTATTTAATGCTGTGGTTTGGACTACTATTAATGAAGGGGCTGCCAGGCATGTCCCTTCATAGCAAGGATACTTTTCAACTCTAACTGCACTGTCTATTCTTTGTGACAAGCTTCCCACCATGGACTGGTCCTCCTAATCCTCTTCTCTATTACCTCTGGATATCATCTCCACACTGTTTTTTTATTTTTCTTATATCCTGAAAAATATGTGAGATTATGCTATGTTTATCCTTTTCCTCTGACCCATTTCACTCAGCATAATAATATCCATGTCCATCCATGTATAAGCAAATTTCATGACTTCATTTTTCTTAACAGTTGCATAGTATTCCTTTGTGTAGATGTACCACAGTTTATTTAGCCACTTCTCTGTTGTCAGGCACCTGAGTTTCTTCCAGATTCTGGCTATTGTAAATAATGTTTCACAGATGAATATTTTAAACTAGAGTCTCTACTGCCTGGGATTGTCTTTGAGTCTTGCGAGACCTTAAAGATTTGTTTTTGAGTGTATATTGAAATCAGTGTTGCTTCACTTGCAGGAGTTTTCTGAGAAGTGAAACTGAGATTTGTATAACCCCAGTCACAATGGTGTGACATTTGACACATGCTCAATAAATTGTGCCTCTGACTATTCCTTCAGACTAGACAGTTATAATGAATTTGGACATGTGAAATTCTAAACACTGTTTGGGGTATTAGTTAGAATTAGGGAGAGCTATGATTTTAACAATGGCAGAATAAATCCAATTTTCTTCTAATGAGGAGTAGGGGTTGGGACCACACCCTGTGTCTCTGAGGAACCATTTCTGGCTCTCTGCTCAGGAATGACCCCTGGTGGTGCTCAGGGGTAATATATGTGCTGGGAATTTGACTCAGAATCATGGCCATTAAATCTCTTGGATTCTCATTATCTTTATTATTGTTCTTGCTGTTATTTAAGTATTTAGTACAAAATCCCAAAGACAGACAGGCTGTCATAGAAGAGAAATAGCTGAGTTAGAATCTCAGTGTTTTCTCTTCATCTCTGTCTGCTATCATTTCTTCACAACTGAAATGACAGCACTGGTAACATGTACAAGATGTGATGGTGCCAGTTCTGATGCAAAAGAGGTAAAGAAGTGAGAACTATCAGTAATGGAGTGATCTTTTAGCCATTAATGCTTCTATCTCTATACCAAGTTATTGACCAGTTTCCAGGGTCTTGACTGTCCTTACTAATACTGAATTGGTTTTGTCTGAGTTCTGGTTTGCAAGTTACACTCCTGGTCTTCCCTACGCTGTTCCATCTGTGACACAACTGTATTTTCCTTCTCGTTTCCTGATCTTGCTCCCATAAATCAATCGAGCCCTCCCTTCTACTCATCCCTGGCCCCTTAAATTCTGCTATTTCTGACTCCTGAATATTTATTTAGCTTTCTTGTTGTTATTGACATTAAGCTTTCATTGTTTCTCATCTAAATTGATTTGTTTGGGGTTTGGGGCTACACCCTGTGTTGATTGGGGCTTGCTCTATCTTTGTGTACAGGAATCACTCCTGTAGGGCTCAGGGTACCTGATGGGGTACCAAGGATAAATCTGGGTCAATCACATGCAAGACACATGCCCTTCCTACTGTCCTATCACTCTGGCCCCTTATCTAACTTTATTTTTAAAGGCACTTTTATTGAAACAAAATTTACATGCCCCCAAATCTTCTCTTTTCTAATAGTCTGTGGTTTATGCCTAAACTTCAATAGTAGCTCTTCATGAGCCTTTTGGTTTTTGTGATTTCTATCCTCAGTCCCATGCTCTCTTTTTAAGTGAAATTTTGCTACAGTCCTAACATACATTTCCATGACTCACAGCAGAAACTTATCGAGGAATAACAATTTCATTCCAATCTTCATTTCCCTTTACCTCTGTGCTACCCAGTTTTACTCTAGGGCATTCTACAAGTTGCTAATAGCATTTACTAAAGCTATGTAGTAGTCTTGTGTTTGAGCAGACCTGGAGCTTTTTTAGAGCAAGGGCAATGGCAGTCACACAATAATACTTAATAACTGAAAAGTGTCCACTTAATTACCTGAACTGCATATTCAAGTGATTAAGTAATTGCTTATTAAATATTTGCCAATGGATGAATGAGTTTCATAGATTTTTATGCCAGTACAGTTATTTGAGGATTAATTTTTAATTATGGCAGAATTCATGAATTCCGAGTTCAAATCCTGACTGCCACTCTTACAAATTTTGCATCTTTGGTGTGGTTTGGATTGTTTCATTTTTTGATTTTGGGGCCATACCAAGTGGTGCTCAGGGCTTGATCCTGGCAGTGTACAGAGGACCATATGGGTTGCTGCAAGGCACATACCCACCCCTCCTTCCCTCTGTACTATCGCTCTGGCCCAAGTTTTGCACCATTGAGAGACTTTAATATCTAGAATTGTTATTAGGTTAAATGAACTAATATACAGCAGATTTTCTACAGAATGTAGTGATATTAAGAATTCAATATATGTTATTAGTGTTTCAGAAAGAAAAAATACTGTACTCATAGAACACTCTCCACTTAATTAAAAGATCTGGTTGAGAATTTAATTTAAAAATGATGCAGGATCGTACATCCATTTTTTCATTTGGTGCTCTTGCCAATGTTGGAGTGTACACTAGGTTGTAGCAGTATAATAATGACTTTTGCATTAGGGTACTTTAGAATGAACTCAATGACCTGCCCTCTCTCATACTCTTTCTTTTTTTCAATAACTTTTTTTCTTTATTTAAACATCTTGATTACAAAAATGATTGTGATTAGGTTTCAGTCATGTAAAGAACACCCCCCTTCACCAATGCAACATTCCTACCACCAATGTCCCAAATCTCCCTCCATCCCACTCCACCCCCACCTGTACTCTAGATAGGCTTTCCACTTCCCTCATTCATTCACACGATTATGGTAGTTCTCAGTGTAGTTATTTCTATAACTGCACTCACCACTCTTTGTAGTGAGCTTCATGAGTTGAGCTGGAAGTTCCAGCCCTCCTCTCATTGTCTCTGTTCCATTGTGTGTATGTACCACAGTTTCTTTAGCCATTCGCCTGTTGAAGGGCATCTTGGTTGTTTCCACAACCTGGCTATTGTGAATAGTGCTGCAATAAATATAGGTGTGAGGAAGGGATTTTGTATTGTATTCTTGTGTTCCTAGGGTATTCCCCAGGAGTGGAATAGCTGGGTCAAATGGGAGCTCAATTTCCAGTTTTTGGAGAAATCTCCATATCGCTTTCCATAGAGGTTGGACTAGACGGCATTCCCACCAGCAGTGGATAAGAGTTCCTTTCTCTCCACATCCCCGCCAGCACTGATCGTTCTCATTCTTTGTGATATGTGCCAATCTCTGTTGTGTGAGATGATATCTCATTGTTGTTTTGATTTGCATCTCCCTGATGATCAGTGATGAGGAGCATTTTTTCATGTGCCTTTTGGCCATTTGTATTTCTTTTTTATCAAAGTGTCTGTTCATTTTTTCTCCCCATTTTTTGACGGGATTAGATGTTTTTTCTTGTAAAGTTCTGTCAGTGCCCTGTATATTTTGGATATTAGCCCTTTATCTGATGGGTTTTGGGTGAATAGTTTCTCCCACATGGTGGGTGGCCCTTGTATCCTGGGCACTATTTCTTTTGAGGTGCAGATGCTTCTCAGTTTAATGTATTCCCATCTGTTGATCTCTGCTTCCACTTGTTTGGAAAGTGCAGTTTCCTCCTTGAAGATGCCTTTAGTCTCAATGTCATGGAGTGTTTTACCTATGTGTTGTTCTATATACCTTATGGTATCAGGTCTGATATCAAGGTCTTTAATCCATTTGGATTTTACCTTGGTACATGATGTTAACTAGGGGTTTATGTTCGCTTTTTTGCAAGTGGCTAACCAGTTCTGCCAGCACCACTTGTTAAAGACGTTTTCCCTACTCCACTTAGGATTTCTTGCTCCTTTGTCAAAGATTAGGTGATTGTATGTCTGGGGAACATTGTCTCAGAACTCAAGCCTATTCCACTGATATGAGGTTCTGTCTTTATTCCAATACCATGATGTTTTGATAACTATTCTTTGTAGTACAGTTTAAAGTTGGGGAAAGTAATGCCTCCCTTTTTCCTTTTCCCTAGGAATGCTTTAGCTGTTCGAGGGTGTTTATTGTTCCAGATGAACTTCATAAGTGTTTGATCCACTTCTTTGAAGAATGTCATGAGTATCTTTAGAGGGATCGCATTAAATCTGTACAATGCTTTGGGGGAGTATTGCCATTTTAATTATGTTAATCCTGCCAATCCATGAGCAGGGTATGTGTTTCCATTTCCATGTGTCCTCTCTTATTTCTTGGAGCAGGGCTTTATAGTTTTCTTTGTATAGGTCCTTCACATCTTTGGTCAAGTTGACTCCAAGATATTTGAGATTTTGTGGCACTAATGTGAATGGGATTGCCTTCTTGACGTCCATCTCTTCCCTATCATTATTGGTGTATAAAAAGGCAATTAATTTTGTAGCCTGCCACTTTGCTATATGAGTCTATTGTTTCTAGAAGCTTTTTGGTAGAGTCTTCGGGGTTTTCTAAGTAGAGTATCATGTCATCTGCAAACAGTGAGAGCTTGACTTCTTCCTTTTCTATCTGGATTCCCTTGATATCTTTTTCTTGCCTGAATGCTATAGCAAGCATTTCCAGTACTATGTTGAAGAGGAGTAGTGAGAGCAGACAGCCTTGTCTTGTACCAGAATTTAGAGGTAAGGCTTTTAGTATTTCTCCATTGAGGATAATATTTGCCATTGGCTTGAGGTAGATGGCTTTAATTAGATTGAGAAAGGTTCCTTTCATTCCCATCTTGCTGAGAGTTTTTTGTTTTTTTATCAAGAATGGGTGTTGGACCTTATCAAATGCTTTCTCTGCGTCTATTGATATGATCATGTGATTTTTATTTTTCTTGTTGTTGATGTTGTGTATGATGTTGATAGATTTATGGATGTTAAACCATCCTTGCATTCTTGGGATGAAACCTACTTGGTCGTAGTGTATGATCTTCTTGATGATGCATTGGATCCTATTTGCCAGGATTTTGTTGAAGATCTTTGCATCTGCATTCATCAGGGATATTGGTCTGTAATTTTCTTTTTTGGTAGCATCTCTGTCTGGTTTTGGTATCCAGGTGATGTTGGCTTCATAAAAGCTGTTTGGGAGTGTTCCTGTTTTTTTCAATTTCATGGAAGAGCCTGGCTAGGATTGGTAGTAGCTCCTCTTGAAAGATTTGGAAGAATTCATTAGGAAATTCATCTGGGCCTGGCCTTTTCTTTTTGGGCAGATGTCTGATTACAGTTTCAATTTCCTCAATAGTGATGGGAGTGTTTAGATATGCTACATCCTCCTTACTTAACTTTGGAAGGTTATAAGTATCCAAGAATTTATCCATTTCTTCTAGGTTCTCACGTTTAGTAGCATAAAGTTTCTCAAAGTAGTCTCTGATTACCCTTTGGATCTCTGCAATATCTGTTGTGATCTCCCCCTTTTTGTTTCTAATATGGGTTATCAGGTTTCTCTCTCTTTCTTTGTAAGATTTGCCAATGGTCTATCAATAATGTTTTTTTTTTTTCAAAGAACCAACTTGATCTTTCGAATTGTTTTTTGGGTTTCCACTTTGTTGATTTTTGCTCTTAGCCTTGTTATTTACTTCTGTCTCCCTATTTTTGGTTCCTTTTGTTGGTCATTTTCTAATTCTATGAGCTGCGTCATTAAGCTATTCAGGTAGGCCCCTTCTTCCTTCCTGATGTGTGTTTGCAAAGCTATAAATTTTCCTCTCAGGACCACTTTGCTGTGTCCCATAGATTCTGGCAGTTCGTGTCTTCATTGTCATTTGTTTCAGGAAAGTTTTGATTTCCTCTTTGATTTCATCTCTGACCCACTGGTTGTTCAGTAGCAGGGTGTTTAATTTCCAATTGTTAAAGTTTTTCTTTTGTGTGCCTTTGTAGTTCACATTTAATTTCAGAGCCTTGTGGTCAGCAAAGCTTGCCTGCAATATTTCTATCCTCTTGATTTTATGAAGGTATGTTTTATGTGTCAGCATGTAGTCTATCCTGGAGAATGACCCATGTACATTGGGGAAGAATGTGTATCCAGGTTTTTTGGGGTGGAGTGTCCTATATATATCTGCTAGTCCTCTTTTCTTCCATTACTCTTTTCAGGGCTAGTATGTTTTTGTTGGGTTTCAGTCTGTGACCTATCAAGTGTTTTTAAGGGTGTTGTTTGCTTGGATGATTTTCCTCCAGCCTTTGATTTTGAGTCTATGTTTGTTCTGATTATTCAGGTGTGTTTCTTGGAGGCAGCAGAAGGTTGTATTCATCTTTTTTTTACCCATTTTGCCACTCTGTGTCTTTTAGTTGGTGAATTTAGTTTTTCATCTGTGAAGTTTCTGAGCTGTTGTTTATCCATGAAACTATTTATCTTTCCTTCAAACCTGAACGTGAGTCGGGCTGGGTGCAGTATTCTCGGTGAGGCATTCATTTCATTCAGTCTTGTCACAATATCCCACCACTGTCTTTTGGCCTTGAGAGTTTCTTGTGACATGTCTGCTGTAAGTCTTAGGGATGCTCCTTTGAATGTAATTTCCTTTTTAATCTTGCTGCTTTCAGTATTCTATCTCTATCTGTGGGATTTGCCATCGTAACGAGGATGTGTCTTGGGGTCTTTTTCTTTGGGTCTCTTTTAGCTGGCACTCTTTGAGCATGCAGGATGTGATTGCATGTAGTCTAACTCTGGGAGTATCCCTTTGATGATGTCTTTGACAGTTGATTCTTCCTGGAGATCTCCTACATGGGCCTCTGGGACTCCAATGATTCTTATGTTGTTTCTGTTGAGTTTATCAAAGACTTCTATTTTCATCTGTTCACATTCCTTGAATACTTTTTCTATTGCCTGATAATTTGTCTTAAGGTTCTTTTCCAATTTCTTCTGCTGTGTTGAGTTTTCCTGCATCTCATCTTCCAGCACGCCTATTCTGTCCTCAGCTGCTGTTACCCTGCTGTCGAGGCCATCCACTGAGGTTTTCAGTTGAGCTACCGTGTTTTTCAGATCTGTTATTTCAGTTTGGAGTTTTCTGATTTCTGTCTTTGTGTTCTGTTCAGATCAATCTATGCTTTCTTTGAGGTCTACAAACATCTTCAATATTTCTATTCTAAACTCCTTATCTGAGAGGTTAATCAGATGGTTGGAATTTTGGGGGGGGGGTTTGGGTCACACCCAGCAGTGCTCAGGGGTTATTCCTGGCTCCAGGCTCAGAAATTGCTCCTGGCAGGCATGGGGGACCATATGGGGCGCCGGGATTCGAACCGATGACCTCCTGCATGAAAGGCAAACGCCTTACCTCCATGCTATCTCTCCGGCCCCATGGTTGGAATTTTTTAGTTCATCCGCGCTATCGTCTTCATTCTCTGTGCATGGTGTTTGCCTGAGAGGTTTCCCCATTGTCACACTTGTAGTGTGATTTTTTCTGCGTGTTGTGGTGGGGTTCATTGGTTAGAAAGAGTGTGCGCCTGCGAAGTGAAGCAGAGCAGCCGAGCTCTTCTGGAGCCTCTGGGAGAGCTATTTTTCTGGGCCCTTTTCGGCCCACTCCCAAGAGGTTCAGGAGACAGTACTGTGGAAAAACATGCACAGTTAACACTCACAGTTTCTCACAGTCGGGAACCACTGGGCAGGCATAGATATTCCCAGCCTGACATCACAAACAGGGGACTTGCCTTTCTGTAGAATACTGCGGATAGCCGGTTTTCATGATCGTACACAGTTCCTTGGCGTTCCAGCCCTTGGATGAGCCTCTGGGAGAGCTATTTTTCTGGGCCCTTTTCGGCCCATTGCCAAGAGGTTCAGGAGACAGGACAGTGGAAAAACACACACAGGCAACACTTACAGTTTCTCACAGTTGGGAACCACTGGGCGGGCCCCTATACTCTTTCTTTAATTTTTTTTATCTCATGTTTATTTGGTACTTTTCTATTATATGAACCTTTCCCTTACTTTGTTTGTTTGTTTGTTTGTTTGTTTGTTTTGGATCACACCTGGTGGTACTTAGGGCTTACTTTTGTCTCTGTACCTCGAAATTACTCCTGTAAGTCTCATAGGACCCTATGCATGTCAGGGATCCAACCCCATTGGCTGCATGCAAGGCAAATGCCTTACCCGCTGTGCTATCACTAAGACCTCTTCTCTTACTTCATTTTTATCCAAATGAGCCATTGTTCTGTGTTCTTTTGAATGTGTGAGAACAATCAAACACAAATTTTCTCATTAAAGATGTATGTGTTGTGTGTTTAAAATACTCCCAGTGCTACTAAGGTACAGGCTCATGTTTGGAAGTGCTCACAGTCAGATTTCTCCCTAGAAAGGATTTCACTTCCCAACAAACCCAGCTCTTGCCCTCCTTCTGGTGGGGCCCACTCAGAGAAGGCTGTCTCTGCCCTCTGGAGGTTGTCCACACACTAAGTGAAGTACTCACCAAGAAGCATTTTTGTTCTCAAATCTGTTTATGTGCGATATTCTTGTTACTGTAATTGACATAATTTAATTAAATGAAATGCAAACTGATGAAATGTGTGTGCTAAACAGAGAGAGAGCCACCGTTTCTGTGAAAACCTTTGGAAAGACTCCATAAAGACAAATTGCTATCAGACTGGGTAAAGATGAGGCAATTATGAAAGATTAGAGAAAAATCATAAAAATATGGACAGCTTCCAGATTTTGTTTTCACACCACTTCACACGTATCTATCATTGGGCTTTTCCTCTCTCTTAAGTAAAGCAAACCTGGGAATCCTTGTCATTGTCTTATTGTGTTATTAATGCAGGGTAGATAGTGAGAAATTCCATCTCTGGACTGTACCAAATGAAAGGTCCTGCATTAAATAACTTAAAAATTAATTCACATTTAAATGTTTGATAAAATGATATAAAGATATGCTTTGTGATTTTTTTAAAATTACTTAAAAGTATAATTTTATTAATGGTGGAATTAATAGTCCTAAGCATTCCATGACTGTGAACTTTATTTGTGTGTGTGTGGGAATATATAATTAATAGTTAATTAAATAGTTTAACTTTCACTTTGACAATCAATGGAAGATGACTTCTGTTTGTTTTGTGAAGATCCCAGTACCCTCCAAACTGATGATTAGTTCCTAATTTGTTTAAATATGACTTTTCGAAACTCAATTTCTACAAATTACTCTGTGTTTTTTCAGTGTATTATAGTAATTATCTTAACCTGGGCCTTCTTGTCCTAGACAGTTAGAAAATGCTAAATCTTAATACTGTTGAGCGAGATCATTTACATTCAGAAGAGAGTTGTTTATTGAAAAGATTTGTATACGGATTAAGTATAAGAAAAAAAGGGGTTAGAAAGATAGTTCAGTGGTTAGAGTGCTTGACTTGCACATGACCTACATAGGTTCGACCCCTGTATGTAATATGGTCCCCTGAGTCCACCAGGAGAGATACCTGAGTGCAGAGCCAGTAGTAAGGCCCAACTGTCACCCCCCCAAAAAAAAATAGAATAAGGAAAAAATAAGCTGTATTCAAGTCATAATTTCAAAAGTCAAGCTAAATTATTTCTTTTACAAGCACAAAACAGTGCCAGAGAGTTAGAGCAAAGGTTAAGACATTTGCTTTGCATGCAGTCAACTGGGGTTTGATCTCCAAATGACCCCTGAGCACAGTCAAAAGTAAGGCTTAGCACCACCAGGTATGACCCCCAAACAAAACAAAATAAAAATCATAAAATTTTATAATCAGTAATTCTTAAACATAAATAGCCCCAAACATTCAAAGACAACTAAAAGGACTGTATTTCATCCTTGGGAGTTAGTGCTCCATTTTCCTCTCAGTGAATGCTTGCAGTCTTCTGCTAATCACTTCTGCCTCTGCTGTCTCTTGCTGCCTCCTGCTTGTACCTTCCACTTTCACATATAGAGCTGTTGATGGCGCAACTTCCTCCTGGACTTACCTGCCAGCCTCTTCCTCAAATGACAATGAGCTTACTGTCAGCTACATAAACCAGTCAAAGTAAGACTTTTCCCATTCTCCACTTTTTGTATTCAGATTTGTTTTGGAGAATGGAGAGATTACACATTTTTATGGTTTTCAATTTTTAGAAAGCTTTGCTACAGAAAATACAAAAATTAAATAACATAAGGCACTCTCACAGATTCTGATATTGGGTGGAGTACTGAGAAGTAACAGATTGGAGGGGAATATTTCTGGGAGGTTTTATTTGGAAGGAGATCCAATTAAAGGGAGTGTGGGGCATTGGTGGCAATTCTGCAGGTCATGGTGAGCATAAAATATGGGGGAATAAAGAGATTTGCTGGGGAGATCAAGCAATAGTATAGCATACCAGTTATTTGCATTGCATGTATCTGACCTGTGTTCATCCCAATATGGCCCCTCAAACCTCTCCAAAAGTGATCTCTGAGCACTGAGCCAAGAGTAAAACCTGAGCACAGCCAAGTGTGGTGCAAAAACAACAAAAGAAGACTTGTTGGGTTTTCTTGGGGAGAGTGAAGGACACTAATTGCAGCATAAGGAATAATTGCTGGAGTGCAGAGCTCATTGAAAAGTTTACCTTCTTTTTTTTCCGGTTTTTTTTTTTTTTTTTTTTTTGAGAGCAGAGGAGGGGACAGGAGGAGGGGGCGGGGCAAGGGTGGGGAGGGCTAAGAAGGGAGGGAGGGAGAGAGGGAGAGAGGGCAGGGCAGGGCAAAAGCCAGGAGGGGCCACCTTCTATCTTTATTTCATTACAGAACCATTTATTTCAGCACACTCAGAGGCATAGGGACAATATTCATTTCCCCTCATGAATAAAAATTCAATGTAGCCATTCCAATGATCTACAAAATGGATCAGTTGAAAATAGATTTAACTGTCTCTCCCCAGGATGAGATGGGATTTCAGTCCCTTCATCCTAGATAGTCAACCCCACATGAAAGGGCTTAAGCTGGCCCATCAACTCTCCATCCTAGATCATATATTGTGCCTGTCTTCTAGATTAAAGAAGTAAGGGTTTTTTATTTAGTTTTGTTTTGGTTCTTGGACCCACATAAAGCAACCTAAAACAAGCTAATCAAACATTTGTATTTTGTGTGTGTGTGTGTGTGTGTGTGTGTGTGTGTGTGTGTGTGTGTGTGAGTGACAAGTGACTCCTTTCAACAATGTGTTATTTGGCCTAGCATATGCAGTGTCTGGGCTCAAACCTAGGGCATTGCAAGTGCCAAAAAATTTCCTGCACCACTTGAGCTGTCTCCCTGGCCCCTGGCTTACCTTTGAGTCCTCAAAGTGCTCTAATCATAAAAGGAGCTATTGTTTTACTGATGAGGAAATTAATGAGGTGAACCATAGTTCTCAAAGTTCTCAAATATTTTAAAACTCACTGGTCATACTTACAACCCCAAGCAGGCAGCTATTTTATATTTTGTTGTTTTCAGAATGTGCGTCATTCAGGTTAATATAACAATTGTTTAGAAAATGGAATGCCACTTCTTTTTATTTATTTTTGTGTTGGTTTTGGCCTAAGCACCTGGCAGTGCTTGGGGTTTATTACTGTCTCTGACATCAGGAATGGCTCCTGGCAGGTTTAAGGGACCATATGGGATGCTGGGGATTGAACCCAGAGTGACCATGTGCAAAGCAAGTTCCCTACCAACTGTACTATGGCCCCAGTCCCTGCAGTGATGCTTTTGAAGGCATAAGGTCTTAACTAAGTGTGCTTCTAGTATCTGCAGGATTTCAGCAAGAAGGAACAGTGTAATGGAACAGTATTTTATGAGTGAGGGGTCAAGGTAGTTGTCAGTAATGTCATTAAAAAACATGACGTCTCTAGTTAGTAACTTTAAATAAATATTTTTAAGCTAAAAGAAACATTTAAAGCCACGTGGACTGTTCAGTTAACTCATGATATTGCCTTTGGGAGGAATGTTTTGTCTATAAATATTTCAAGAAAATAAACTATTAAATTATTTAACCTGAAATATATATGTTAAAATATAAATGACAAACTCAGATATACCTATGATCTAGTTGAAAATTTCTTTATTAACTGGAAAACATAGTTCTGGAATACTTGCCTATAGCTTTAAAATTAGGGCCAGTAACTTTCAGAACCAGGGTACCAAACCCTGAATGTATTCCTTGGAAGAAATAGGCCTATAATCTTACAGTTTTGAGGGGAGGTGTAAGGTATCTTCGCTGTTAACTTTGCTGGGTATTTGTGAATCCAAGAACAGTCCCCAGAATGAGAAATTACTTCCCATCCCCTTGTCCCCTTACGGGGGAAGACCTTGGTAATATTTATCCGCAGCAAATGATAATCCACACAGACAAGAAGGATAGGGTGTAAAAGATTGGGCAAAGAGAGCCAGAGAATCCTCCTGCAGCCGGCAGCTTTCGCAGAAGGTCCCTCTCCCCTGCCCATCAAGCTATTTATTGCCAACTCCACAGCGCCCCACCTGGAAGGGCTAGGTGGGGCAATAGTCACAGAACAATCCTAAGGAAACACTTTTATATACAATTCCAAGGATAATCTTATGGAAACTTTTTCTTTTTTTTTTTTTTTTGGTTTTTGGGTCACACCTGGCAGTGCTCAGGGGTTATTCCTGGCTCCAGGCTCAGAAATTGCTCCTGGCAGGCACAGGGGACCATATGGGGCGCCGGGATTCGAACTGATGACCTCCTGCATGAAAGGCAAACGCCTTACCTCCATGCTATCTCTCCGGCCCCCGAAACTTTTTCATATACTACAGGGAGGGAAGTTTCTTAGCTCAGGAACCTATGGACTTATGTAAAATCATCGCACATGCCGTATCTCCAACCCCATGTGAACAAATCTGAATCAGGATCACGCATGAAATAATCCAAACCAGGCTGAGGGTGAAACACATGTAGTCTGCTATCCTGAGCCAGTCCCACCCAGGTTTATAAGTAAGGCTATCTCTGTTTGGGGGCAAATCCAAGTTGTAAACAAACATACAAAGGAATCAGGGATGATCTTTGTTTTAGGTAAAATAGGGTGTAACATAACAAACTGAGATGAATGAAATGTGTTTTTTCAGAATTCTCTGCCCCATCCCTACCACCTTCATTCTCCTGGTCAGTATGTCACTAAAGCTCATTTGTCATATGTGCTCATCAGCCTTTATTGATGCTGGAACTATGCTCCCTTCACTGTGTGAGTTGGATAACTACTAGTTTGTAAGAGAAAAGAAGCTCCAGGTAAATTGTAAATTAATAGGCTGCCTCCCTCATTGAGAATATGCAGATATGCAAAACAGTGTGAGCAGCTCCCAGAGAGCTTGGTGACAGGTTGATTTCCCTTCTGGCACATCTCTCCTCTGGGAATAGGAAGATGGTAGTCTACCCTGCACTGCGGATAAATAAATCTAGCATCACAGATGAATGCTTCTTCCTGTTCCTTCACAGGAAGTCCTTGGGTTTGGGTGACATTATGATTCCTGTCATGTTTTCCACGCCTGACTCTGAAGCGTCTGTTCTCTGCTGTGGTTCTGCTTGATTTCCGGGTGGGCAGTAGGCGGGGTGGAGCACTGTCATGTGGAGAGGTCGTCTCTGCCCTTTGGCTGCGGTGTACCTCAGAAATGTCAGGAGTGTTTTCCGATCCACTATTTGTATCCCAGAGAGATTGTGCTGCTCAGGATCACTGCTGTTAGCATCATGATGTCCTCACCTGAACACACACCTGTGCACCTACACACATACACACACACACACACACACAGCATCATGATGTCCTCACCTGCACACGCACCTGTGCACCCACCCACACACACACACACACACACACACACACACACACACACACACACACACACACACACACACACACACACACTGGAACAGAATTCAGCAGAAGACATTGAGTTGGCATTTCAACTACCAAGAGGAAGGTCTAGCCCAACTCAGCTCTTCCTTTTTTTTTTCCTAAATAGAGTGTTAAATTTTGGGAGACTATTTTCTCCTATATATACTTTTTTGTTTGGTTTTGTTTGGGGTGCAACATCTGGAGATGCTCAGGACTTACTCCTTGCTCTGTGGTTCCTGGGAACCATGTTGGTGAGCACAGGGGACAATATGGGGTACCAGGGATTGAACTCAGGCCAATCCTACCTAGGCACCCTATCTGCTGTACTTTCCCTCTGGACCCCATATGCATTTTTTTTCTAATAGACTGTGGTGGTCTGCCTTGTCTTTCATGCAGTCTGGTATCTCATAGCACCTTTTTATAGTTTTATTTTCATGTTAACTGACTGTGGAAACTAAGTCATTTTCTTACAGAAATAATTAGTTTTGTTTTGTTTTTGTATTTTTTGAATAGGTTTGCATGATTCAATTTTTCAACAATCAAAAAACACAGAAATAAAAATTATACTACCTACCTCTGTCTCCTAGCCAGCAAATTCTCCCCGGTGTCAGCCATATGATTGTTTTCTTATTTTTGATTTTTTTTCTGCCATAAATATTTAATGTACAGATAAAATAATTGAACATGTAAATATATATAGATTATACATCTATTAATCAAGGTATATTTATATTAGTAAGAATTCATGAGCAAAATTTAGTGAATTTGTTTTTGAGTGAAAATAAGAATACTAATGGTAATTTAAAACATTTATATGGAGGAATGCATAAAGAAGATCTGTGAAGCTATTGAACTTTAGGATTTATGGCTCATGTGGTATTTTTATAAAGCAGTTTTGACCTTTTCAGGATAATTGAAGTCTTTGCATCGAGAGTAGATGAGAGTAGTTGAAGGATAATGATGGGTCTGCTCTGCTTCAGGTTTGGATCAGTTTTATCTACAGCTTAGGAAATGCAAAAGCTTCTTATTAATAACAAATACTTTGTCATTTTTGCCAAGCAAAGTACCATACTGGATGGGAGCCAAAGCAAAGGAGCAGTCTACTTGTGCATTTATTATATTTTTTTAAATAAGAATCACTTTTTTAGACTCGTTCCTAAGGCAAAGCCTGTTTAAACAAATATTTGTGCAGCCATGACAAAGAATTGGTTTTAGCAGTGCACTCTTTTAAAAATGAATTGGGTAAGGGAGCTTTGGAGGTTGCTTTTTAAAAAAAAAAAAAATATATATATATATATATATATATATATATAAAGGCTTACTAGAATTTAAGTAAATGTGAAATATGTGTACTCTGTGACCTAGAAATTCTCCTTCTACTAGCTTTATGTGCAGAAAAGAGAATTTGGGGGTAGAGTGACTATCTCAAGGATGCAATTTTTGGGGTGAATTTGCCTTAGCTTTTCTTTTACAATTTAAAAATGTAAAATTTTTAACGTTTTTCTCACTCCCTTTTTTTCTATTCTTTCTGCTTCACCTCTCCATTTTCCTCAGTTTTCTTCTACATTGGACTTATCTTTTCCGTTATCCTCTGAGATATATTGCCACCTCTGTCTTGTGAAAAGCTTCTTGTCCAGGGCTTCTTTTCATTTGAATCTTCTTGAACAGTTTTTGCAGAAGTGGTGGGCTATTTCTTGGAATGGGGATCCTGAAGATATGTTGATTCCTTCCTGAATTTGGGCTCCAGGCTTGATATAGATCCATAGAACCAGAGAGACATTGGTCTAGTCAGGATCAAGTTTCTTCCCAGAGTAAAGCATTTAGAGTTAGACCTGGATTTTATGTGAGTTTTCTTTCCCTAGGACCAGAAAACAACAGCAGCAGCAGCAACAACAACAACACAGCAAGCTTTGCCAAATCTCTGTGTATTTTGAATCCCATGATATTTTGGAAAGATGTTTGGGTTATTGTATATTTTTTGTGCTAAACCTGGTAGTGCTCAAGGATTATTCCTAGCTGTGCACTCAGGGATCACTTTAAGAAGGGCTCAGGGGACTATGTGGGATGCTGGGGATCAAACCCAGGCCAGCTGCATTTAAAGCAAAAACCCTCTCTTTGCTGTACTATTGTTCCATCCCCATAGTTTATTTATTTACACATAATTTGAATTCAAATTAGTCATATTGTAGCATCATAAAGCTATAGATAGATGGATTTGAGGGGGTGATGAAACTGTTTTGTATCCTGATAAGTGATTGCATGGATTTATGTTTCAGCTGAAATTTAGTCACTGATACACTAAAATGGTCAGAATAAAGTTTAAAAAAATTAGTTTTGAAGACTTTCATGTGTCCCTTTCATTGGGAATTTATCAGTACCTGTTGCTACTTACAATTAAATTGAATAAGCTGCTAAGAACCAGAGGATTTCTGAGACCTATGATAAATTTAACATTTCTATTGATAGCACCTGGTCAATATTTTAACATTTTATATCAAATAATTTCTAAGCTCAGTGAAGATATACATTTAGTGATGGTACCTTTTTTATTTTAAATCCTTAATGGAACTTTTAGTTTAGACACAGCATCATTTACTGTGAACTCCTCAGAAAAGTTTCACTTATGACTTATATTTTTTTATGTACTGAGTCCTGGTCCTTTTGACCACCAGGTCTCTGGACTCTTTTTTTTATTTTTAACATCTCTCTGGGATATCTGACTTTAGTGTGGCTGCTTGAACATCTGTCTACTCTTGTTGGCAAGGCACATGGATGTCAGATCGCAAGGGATTGACTGGCTAGACCTTAGGATGAAGTTTGTTGGGAACTGTCCGTGGTGACTCTCAGTGGTAAAGATTCTATTTATTGGACTTGTAAGAGTGCTATCTGGTTTCATCATTATGTTTTTAAGTATTATATAAATGAATAGAGATTACCTACCCCAGAATACTTTCATTTTTTACTTTTTCTATAGTTTAAAAATACAAAGCAGGATATACAGTATTGTAATTTTTTTATTGCAAGAGAAAAAATATTTGCCATAGACATCTGAAGATAGAGGATTTAATTCTATTCTCATAAAATCAATTTTCAATTGATTTTCAAATCTATTCTCATAAAACCATTTTGAAAATCTGGAATAATATATAAATCTAAGATTAAAATAAAGTTAAATCATGGTGAATTATTTGAGTAAGGAATAAGCCCATGTTTATCATTAATTATAAAGACAAGAATATTTCTCTAGTGTTCAAGAGATAGTACAGCAGTTAAAATGTATTCACCTCACATGCAGCTAACCTGGCACTACTTATGGTGCCTGAGCACCTCCAGGAGTGATCCCTGAGCACAAAGGAAAGAATAGGTCCTGAACATCTCTGGATAACCCCAAAACTAGACCAAAATAATTATTCTCAAAAATAAAAATGGCATTTACTGGGCATGGAGAGATAGCACAGCGGTGTTTGCCTTGCAATCAGCCTATCCAGGACCTAAGGTGGTTGGTTCAAATCCCGGTGTCCCATATGGTCCTCCATGCCTGCCAGGAGCTATTTCTGAGCACACAGCCAGGAGTAACCCCTGAGCACCGCCGGGTGTGGCCCAAAAACCAAAAAAAAAAAAAAGGCATTTACTTAAAGTAGATATATTAAAATATATATTGGTTCTTTTTATCTATATTTTATTTACTTATTTTCTCTCTTTTTTTTTTTGAGGCACTGTGATTTACAATGCACTTCATGATAGTTTTCTGCATATGTTGTTTCAACAGCACATCCACTGCTAAAGTGATTTCCACCCACAATGTCCCTAAGCCCCTTCCTATCCATACCCCTCCTATTCCACCCAAGTAATCTCAGTTCTATAGATTGGATATGGCATTGAAATGCAAAGTTGCAACACCCACTGCCACCTCAGTACACATGGCCCTTTACCAAGGTCTCCTCTTCTCTTCAGGACTGTCTTCTCCTTTCTCTTATAGAACTATTTGGTAGTAGGTTTTGAATTCCAATGCCTAGAAGTATGTCATTATTATTCAGTATTGTATATTCTTTTGTTTAAACTTTCAGTACTTGAGAATTAATATGGAAAATACATATTGATTTTAAATATTGTTTTAATTTGTCTTCAAATTTTCGTTGAATGTCCGAGTATTAATATTAGGCAACATGTGGATTGTCAAAACTTAGAATTCTATTCCCCCTTTTTATTGTTTTAAATATCTTTCACTGGGGCCAGAGAGATAGCATGAGATAGCATAAAGGTTTGACTTTAATGCAGAAGGTCATTGGTTCGAATCCCAGTATCCCATATGGTCCCCACCCCCACCCCGAGCCTGCCAGGGGCAATTTTTTAGTGTGGAGCCAGGAGTAACCCCTGAGCGCTGCCAGGTGTGATCACCCCAAAAACCAAAAAAAAAACAAAAAAAAATATCTTTCACTAAAACAACATTTTCATTACTCTCTTTTCATTACATTTTCATTACTCTCTTTTATTGGTCTGTGTGTGTGGTAGGGGAGGGATTTGGCCATACCCAGGAGATCTGAGGGATTACTCCTGGCTCTGTGCTGAGGGATTATATGCGATGCAAGTATGCAAAGCAAGTACCTTACCTCCTGTACTTTTTCTTTGGCCCCTTTACACTCTTTTCGTGGGAAGGTATTTAGGAAGGTTTATTTTATACTATTGTAGTTTTATCTCCTATAATGTCTTTCATTTTATTTGCCTTTCCACAAAAATCTACTATTTGGATGATCATTTGGAGCTGGGAGAGGTTTGGGATATACCCAGCATGCTCAAGGCTTACTCCTAACTCTGCTCCTGATGGCACTTGATAGGCCATTTGTAGTGCTGGGGATTAAGTTGAGATTATCAGATATGTGCCTTAATCCCTGCTTTGCCTCTCCAGCCTCTGATTTGTCATTTTTAAGTAATGTCTTTTGATACTAAATTATTTTTGACTATATATTCTACTTTCTTCATTTCCCTCATTCCATGTATTATTTCTACATTGTCGGGACAGTCAGCCTTAAATCTCTTTATAGATCTAGCTAAATAGGCTTAAAAAAATCATCAGTTCTTGGGCTGGTGAGAATGCTCAAAGACCTGGAACATGTGCTCCAGCTACTCCAGAAAGAAGAGTATCTTGGCACTGCCAGGGGGCAAACTTCTCCCCAAACTGAACACTGAGCAGGAAGTAGCTCTTAGTTCCTAGAATAACCAGGTGTGGTCCCAAAACATAAGAATTAAAACAAACGGGCCCAGAGAGATAGCACATCGGTATTTGCCTTGCAAACAGCCGATCCAAGACCAAAGGTGGTTGGTTCGAATCCCGGTGTCCCATATGGTCCCCCGTGCCTGCCAGGAGCTATTTCTGAGCAGACAGCCAGGAGTAACCCCTGAGCACCACTGGGTGTGGCCCAAACCTCCCCCCCCCAAAAAAAGTATTAAAACAAACAAAAAAATCACCATTTGCTATCTGTCATCTGCCTAAATGTTCGTAGTCTTTTCTTTTTCAGTAAAATGTGTATCTCTAAACCACTATGCTTCTCAGACACTATTGGACTTGCTGATCATTCAAACTTCTTGGGTGGGCTTAGGTTATTTTACCTTCCATGCTCTGGTGTGTAGCAGTGATATGGGCTATTAGTTTCACTATATGTAGCAAAATACTTCTGGACAAGAGTTCTTAAGTTCTAGAATAGCTGAGACGTGCTTATTTATGTATATATTTATTTTTATTTGTGGGTTTATATATATATATATATATATATATATATAATTTGTGAAGGATTAGGGAAGCAAACCCAGAGAAGTTTATAGGTGGGAAAGGCCTTGCACTACATACTCAGCCTTACAGTGTTTTTCTATAACATTAATTCTTGAAGGAGGGCAATTTGGCTATATTTTGGCTAGAAAATTTGGCTAGAAAAGTCTTTCTTTTCTTCATTAAAATGCTGCCTCAATGCTCTCTTGTTGAACTGCCATCAGGCTCTTCAGATTAATTTTATTTTTCCCATTTTCTAAGCAACATGGTCATTTCGCTTTGAGGCTTACTTTTGAAAATTTGCCCTTAGAGTCTGGCTGTTTAATTGTTTGATTCATTGATTTATAGTCGCTTCTTTCAAATGTACTTTTATTGCTCGATCATTTTTTTAATTATATGATTTATTATCAATTGTGCCTTATTTGTTTTCCTTCTGGCATTTCAGTTACACAAAGGCACACATATATCTAGATATACACTATATCTTTTTTATTTTTATTCCTTTTAATTCATTTTGGATTTAGTATTTTTTTGTCCTTTTGACTTTTTAAATTTGAGGTACTTGTTCTATTTTCAGTTATTTTATTTCTCCTTTATGCATTTTGTAATTGATCTTTATTTCTAAGATTGTTTTACTGATTGTCACTTTGTGTTACTTTATATTTTTATTTTAAAAATTATTACTAGAAAGTTTCATGTTTCTTTTTGTTTGTTTTTGTTTTTGAACCACATACAACTTTGGTCAGGACTAAATTCCTGACTCTATTGCTCATTTTGTTCCCTATGTGGCTCCAGGGATCAAACCATGGTCAGCCATATATTAGGAAAGCACCTTAACCCCCTATATTTTCTCTCTGGCCCTGGTTCACATTCTTTTTCTTTTAGCAACAAGCCCAAAGCTGAAATATCAGTACCATTCTATTCTCTTACTAATATTTATAGACTTTACTGGTTGGTTGTTTTTGTCCACTTTAAAATGAATGATTTTCCAGGACTACCTCTGGTTGGCAGTCATACCTCTAGTTCCAGTCATACCTGTAGTTGGCAGGGATATAGTGCTAGAGTGGTTTGCTAAACTTAGTTTGAATTTTCTCTTCCTGATATAAGTTGCTATTTTTTTATTTTGTTTTGTTTTGTTTCATTTTGGGGGTCACACCCAGCAGCGCTCAGGGGTTACTCTTGACTCTATGTTCAGAAATCGCTCCTGGCAGGATCGGGGGACCATATGGGATGCCGGGATTCAAACCACTGACCTCCTGCATGCAAGGCAAATGCTTTACCTCCATGCTATCTCTTCGGCCCCTAAGTTGCTATTTTTTAATGAGTACTTTATTTGTGGAGAGAAATAAGAATATAGCTTTGATTTCTGCAGGGCTGTAATTGATCCCTTTTACTTTCTTCTTTCTAATAATAATATAATTATTCGCATTCAGGAGACACCTGAACCTTCCATGTAATCTTTCCTCCAGAAATGGCCTTTCTTGAGATTATACTCTCTGCTTCTGACCCTTTCAATTCTCCAAGAAACCTCTGATTCATCAGATCTCATCTGTTCTCAATGGAAGCTTCTTTTTCTGGGGTGATTTTATCTGTTTTTCATTATCCCAAGAACTCTGTTTCTCCCCAGAGCCTCTGGCTTGACTTCCTCCTTAGATGTGAGCTCTGAAGCTGATCCTCTTGGATTTTGTTGTTTGTTTATTCAAGTTTTACATAACATAAAGTTCATGGCATTCTCTATCTTCCTGTGATGGTAGCAGAATGAGTAATGGAGAGTTTCATTTATTCTTTCCTTATTTAACTGCTTTATTTTGCCTGGAATGCATGGAGAGATTTTAATAAAGATGATTCCTTTATTCTGTGAGAACTCAGAATTTTTTAATATTTCATAACTGGAAAAATTAAACTAATTTTGTTATTTGCATGCAATTTTTTGTTCACTTACGAACTAGAGGACAGAACTTTATATTTAGTTTAATTTATGGCATTTTATATTTGGATTACAATTTATACTGATTCTAATTTATAGTTCCTGTTCACTATTCTTGTTAGTATAATATTGAATATAATAGTAAACAATAGTGGCTATGATAATAAAATTTACTTGTGAAGAGCATGCTAGACTAGTTACAATCTAGATTTGATATAATAGTTTAATTAGGTAAGGGACATTTAAAAATGGAATATTTAAAGATATACAACTATTGAACAAAAATGTCAAAAGTCTTTCCCAGACATTCATTATATTGATATGTCCATAAGTTTATGATTTAAATTCTTTGTAGTTTTGCCCCCAGTCACTAAGAAATAGCTTTCCATGTGTATTTGTGTGCTTATTTTCTTTATTTATCATGCTTATTTATTTATTTTCTTTATTTATCATGCTTATTTATTTATTTATTTTCTTTATTTATCATGCTTATTTATTTATCATGCTTACATATGTGTTTGTATTTGGGGGGGATTTTGGGCCACACCCGATGACGATCAGGGGTTATTCCTGACTATTCATTCAGAAATTGCTCCTGGCTCGGGGAATCATATGGGATGCCAAGGGATCCAACTGTGGTTCGTCCTAGGTCAGCCATGTGCAAGGCAAATGCCATACCACTGCGCCATTGCTCCAGCCCCAGAATTTGTATTTTTGTGGTGTTTGTGTGTGCACATATACATATATAATGTTTGGGGTTTTGCTTGTTTTTTGTTTTGGGGGGGTCATACCAGCAGTGCTTAGGGGCTACTCCTTACTCACTCCTGGGAACTATTCCTAGTGTTGCTTGGGAAACCATGTGCAACTGGGGATCAAATTCAGGTCCTGCATTTAAAGCATACACGTCATTCCGTTGAAATAATTTTCTGGCTTTAGTATATGTTTTATAAACATATACTTTTATTTTTTTTACTACTGTTGAAGTAATAAAAGTAAATTAAAAATTATTTTAGTCTCTAGGAGATTAAGGGACCCCTATTATCACTATTTAAAGTAAGCTACAATATAAATCTAAAATATAAATATAGAGTGTATATTCTTTCCTTGGTTCCAGGTAAATTGTTAAAATGGGACCTCTATTTTTTTTTTTTTTTTGGTTTTTGGGCCACACCCGGCATTGCTCAGGGGTTCCTCCTGGCTGTCTGCTCAGAAATAGCTCCTGGCAGGCACGGGGGACCGTATGAGACACCAGGATTCGAACCAACCATCTTTGGTCCTGGATCGGCTGCTTGCAAGGCAAATGCTGCTGTGCTATCTCTCCGGGCCCAGGACCTCTATTAACTAATCAAAAGGACCTTGAAAAAATGAAATAGTCAAGTCACTTCAGCATATGGCAGTATGCCCAACACTGATAAATTAAATTCACAACCACAATGAGAGAGAAAATAAATGTAAGCAAGAATATGAACATTCCACTGAATTGATATACCATATTTGTTTGTCCATTTATAGGTTTAATGAACATTTGTGCTCACCTCTTAGTTCTTTAATATAATGATAAATTTTGCTATAATACATAATGACAATATGAATATCTGTTGCATCGCCTCCTTTCAGTTGTTTTGAGAATATATCTGAGAGAAGATTTGCGTCACATTGTAATTCTATGCTTTGTCTTCTGAGGAACCACGAAACTGTGTGTAAAGCAACTGCACAATTTTTTATTCCCCCAGAAATATCCACAGGCCAAAATTTCCCCGTATCTTCAGCCCCTCTTCACAACAGTTAGTGCCTGGTCTGGAACAAGTCTGATAATCCCTCCTCCAGACCCCAGAAATTGCCATCCTGTTTTATTTTTTATTCCTAAAACATTATCTCTCAGGTTATCCTGTGTGTGTGTGTGTGTGTGTGTGTGTGTGTGTGTGTGTGCGTTTTAACACATTCATCACTTGCTCTCCATTGGCAGCATTCAATCTACTCTAGCATGTTGACATAATATGCTTAGAAATTACTAAGCAAGAAAGATCAATGGAATCAGCATGCTTGAAAAAGAAAATCAATTGAACGATGAAAATGATGAGCATGATGAACCTTTGAAAAGACTGCCAACTTCTCCCTTTAGTCAGGGATTTGACTAACATATGGACTGTAAAATTATCTCCCCCATTTTAGATTCACTTTCGAAATTAGCACCATCCTAATTGTCCTCCTCTGTCACCAGATCTTTAAATATCTTCATATTTTATTAACCTCTTTAATTAACCATCACTTTGACAAGTTCTTCACTGGGAGATTAGAGATGTAATATTTATGATTATTTTTGTACTGCTAGAAACAGTGCATCTGTGGGTACTGCAGCTCTCTGCCAGCCATGAGGATCAGCATCATACACGTCAACGTGGCAATACTAAATGATTAATTAACAAGTCAGTGGAGGGAAAAAACTGTGAAAAATCACCATAGTAGAGAAACAGTTTCAACAGACTGGGGATAGATAATGGGGAGAAAATCTATTGAGAGAATATATTGTGTGATACAAATTATGCAAAATATTTTTTATTATTTTGGGGCCACACCCAGCCATAATCAGGGGTTGCTCCTAGCACTGTACTCAGTAATTACTTCTGGCAGACCATATAGGATGCCAAGGAAGTGGCCCAAGCCAAAAAAAAAAAAATTAACATTGTAGTTTAGGTAATGATATGGTCACAATAATGTTGATGTTTATGGATTTGATGTACACATTACTTTTATGACTACCCAAGATGCCCAAGACCTTCCACCACTATATGCATGTCTTTCTAGTTCATCTCTTCCTCTCCCTTCCCAGTCTGTTGATTTATGATGGGTGCTTAGACAATGGAATAGGGAGAGAATTGCCCTTTAAACAGATCATTCTGGAACAACTGATTATCTACAGGCAGATTGAAGTTTGACTCCTATCTCACACTCCATTCAAATTGGATCACATACCTAAATATAGGATTGGGTGGAATAGGTTTATGAAGAATGATGAAGAATGCCAAGTGCCTGAGGTCACCTGAACAGCTGAGAAAAGTGGTTCCAAAGGAAGAGGAAATGATTAAAATGACTAGTTAGCTATCTCTTGCATAAGAAAATGGCTGGTGATTATTCTTTGCATGTGGAAACCCTGTTTTATTAGTTTTCTGTCATTGAATCCTGTTATTAGGAGAATTGAGGAAAAAACTAGGATTGGAGCAATAGCACAGTGGTTAGGGCTTCCACCTTGCATGCAGGTGACCCAGGTTCAATCCCTGGCATCCCATATGATCGCCTGAGCCTGTCAGGAGTGATTTCTGAGTTCCGAGACTAGGGTAACTCCTGAGCACTGCCTGGTGGCCCCCAAATAAACAAAAGGCCAAACAAACAAAAATAAAGGCAATAACACACAATCATCTTTTTCTTGGACATTAATAATAATATTCTGTGCTCTTATGAGCCTAGCTGTTTGCCAAGGCCCAGTGCTGACTTGAGTCCATAATGAGCTCTGTTGAGTTCAGTTTTGTATCCATGTGAGCCAGAAGGATAGACATAGATCTCATTTGAGGAACTGAAGCTGTATGAAGCTTTTGAAAATGAAAGAACCCTATCTTACACGGGAAAAGACAGATACATCAGTGTCTCGGAGTGAAAACCAACTGTGTGGATTGTGTTCTGCTGAAAATCTTCCGGAATGACTCAGTAGGCTTGGCATCTCTGCATTGAGACCCAAAGGTCTTCACCTCAGTGGATCATGGGACTTAATTTGTTCATCTGTTTAAATCAGGGTCTCTTGAGAGGATCTGTTTTGTGAGTTTGGTACATGCATTGTCAAATGAAGAAATAATACTCCAGCTATGAGTTTGTAATCTAATTTTAACAGGCTTTGTGGATGTGAATACAGGGACTGATTGGGAGAGCTTAAGAGAAGCAATGCAAAAGCATTATAAGCAAAGCACAGTGTTGTTCATCGTAAGACCCTGAACTCTGCAGTGATTTGCAGTGATAGAATTTTAAGCTTTACCGCAGGGTTTCTAACATGTTTAAATTTTATGTCTTTAAAGTTTCATATTTAACTGTTGTTTTATATTTTTTAAAAAAATGAACAGTCACAGAAAGACTATAAACTAGTGCTGTTTTATATGTAGTCTACAAAATAGTGTCAGCGCAGATATATGGTTCACAGCAAAATAAGCACAGAAGAAAAAGGATGAGTGGAAATGATCAAGGCAGTATGACAGTGCTTGGTAACTGAACCAGAAAAATAGTGATCAGTATGCAAGGTGAGATGCTGGCTATACAAGCTTATTTTTTTAAATATAATTTTTATTTTGATCATAGTGGCTTACATATTGTTGACAATAATATTTTAGGTACATATTTACATAAAATCAGGGAGATTCCCATCACCAATTTGTCCTCCCTACACCTCCGTTTTCGTCCTACCTCCCATATCCTCTTCCCTCACCCCCAGGGCTGCTAGAATATGTGGTCCCCTCTGTATCTAGCCTACTACTTAGTAGTCTTGCACCTGTTTGGTCTTGGTGCCTCCCTTATTTCCCTCTCTAACTGGGAGGCAGGACTAGCTAGTTCAAGTTACGTGGTTTTATTTGAAGAAGAGAAAAGTAATAAACTGGAGTAACAGTCTAATACGCCGAAAATGGGCGGAATCCTTCTAGACTCACGCAGAGGTCCTCAAACTTTTTAAACAGGGGGCCAGTTCACTGTCCCTCAGACCATTGGAGGGTCTGACTATAGTAAAAACAAAACTTATGAACGAATTCTTTTTTTTTTTTTTTTTTTGGGCCACACCCTGTGAGGCACAGGGGTTACTCCTGGCTATGCGCTCAGAAGTTGCTCCTGGCTTCTTGGGGGACCATATGGGACGCCGGGGGATCGAACCGCGGTCCGTCCTAGGTTAGCGCAGGCAAGGCAGGCACCTTACCTCCAGCGCCACCGCCCGGCCCCATGAACGAATTCTTATGCACACTGCATATATCTTATTTTGCAATGAAGAAACAAAACAGATACAAATACAATATGTGGCCCGCGTGCCATAGTTTGAGGACCACTGTAAGAAGCTCTCATCATTGGTTTGAGAGACGAAGGAGAAAAAGGAGGTGAAACACTCCACCAGTACAAAAAGAAGTGTCAAATATCCAGTGAGGACTCCAACAATAATGATAAGCATCACACACACACACACACACACACACACACGCCATGGTACAAGCTTATCTTATGGTCTTCTGCAGTATGCATTATTCTTTCTTTTTGTTTTTTGTTTTTGGGTCACACCCGGCAGTGCTCAGGGGTTATTTCTAGTTCTACGCTCAGAAATCGCTCCTGGCAGGCTCGGGGGACCATATGGAATGCCAGGATTTGAAACACCGTCCATCTGCATGCAAGACAAACACCCTACCTCCATGCTATCTCTCTGGCCCCATAGTATGCATTATTCTATGCTAGCTTCAGACCAAGATATTTGAGTGAGACCTTGGTGGATTAAATAGCAAAAGGATTGTCTTCAGAGTCTGGGGGACAATTCAGTGGCTTAGAGTGCCTTTTTTTCAAGGGTCTGGTAAGTTCCATCCATAATACTATCATATACAGCAAAAAACAATGCCCAGAGCTCTCCAGTGAACCCAGGCAAGTATTGTGACCAGAATGCATGGGAACACCAGAACTAAAGGGGTAGGACCCCAGTAAGCACATGTGTACGCACTGTAGAGAAAGGAATGAAACCTTGGTGAGCCTGGACTCAATGTGTGTTTATGTCTCCAGTTATCCCAGTAGCAATGTGAGGAAAGGAACAGGTTAGGAAGAAAAGGAATTTAGTTTGCACAGTTTGAGTGAGCAGCCCAAGATAAAAATGTGAACAAGGTAAAGTTCTAGTGTGTGGCATCTTGGTTGGCAGACCAACCGCTGCACCCTCACACATCTCTGTTTCTATTGGTTTCACTTCTTATAAGGGCTCGTCCTAATGTCTCAAAGCTCAACCTTCATTTTGATCTAAATACCTTTTGGAAACCATCTCTAAAAGAGCGTGACATGAGGCTAGGGTATGGTTTCAGTATAGGAAGCCTGGAAGTCTCAGTTCAGGCCAACCATGGTTAGGCCATACATGGACTGACTACCTGTGCTTATCCATCAATGGTAATTTGAAAAACATATCCTTATTACAGGTATTTTGAAAACTCTTTGTAGATCTAAATGGGTCTGATAAACCTAAGCACTAGAAAATAATATAGAAGCAGGGAATGATTTATTTGGGATTGAAATAGCCGAATACATAAGAAATTTATGAATCTCAACATTTAATTAATTGCGTTCTGTCAATGTGGTTCATGAGAAGAGATTAGAGGGAGAACTGAAAAAGTTATATCAGACAGTTAATTCTTGACTGCCTGAGCTTAACCCTGACATATTTACAGTGTGAAGACTGTTTTTAATATCCTTTTAGTATCCATGTGCAATATTGCCTCTGTCTATGAGGTTGGGCCTCCCGACTGCCCATGGACCCTCCCTATGTCCAGTCCACAGGTACCATGTCTCAGTATTCTGGAACAATCTTTCACATCCTCTGGGACCCACTCACATACTTACTTCTTTCTCTCTAATTTTTATTTCAGCAAATAGGATGCTGTGGGAAATGGGTGGACCATGTGGAGACAGGAATGAGCCATACCTTCTGTATGGGAAGCCTTTGCGTTGTACCTTGAGCTTTCTTTCTGACACCAACCTCTGCCTTCCTAATGTGCCTTCCATCTTGCTCCATTGTACCTTGTTGGAGTGTTTCAATAAGCTCATAACCCTCTCCCTCCATCAGAACCCCTCACCACACACACACACACACACACACACACACACACACACACACACAGAGAGAGAGAGCTCAGTATCTTTCAAACATGGCTCTGACTATATTACTAGTAAGATGAGAAGCTTTAACTGGTTTACCTTTTTATAAGATACATCTTAGTTTATTTAGGATGATGATAAGATCACTGGGTCCACCTGCTCCCCTGTCTCTGCTCCACTCTTTCCCATTATCCATCCTTGGCACTCTTTGCAGGCCTGCAGGCTATAGCCTGTGTCTTCCTGTTTCAGTGGCTCTGCCTTGAGTTTCCTTTGTCTTTATTTTGGATTTTTCTTCCATTCAGTTTCTTCTTGTCTTGCAAAAGGACCCCTTCTCCTTCAAGAAACCTTTCAGATATCCCCTCTTTTCACCATCTTCTCCCTATCTCCTTTATTTTGAGGATAATGGAGGATGTGCCACAGTGTACACTGTATTGTCATTTACTATTCCCCACAGACCTTGTCCCCAGGTGAAATTATTTAGAGAGCAGAAATCATGTTGTATTCAGTGTTAGCATCTGCTGCTTCATTGCTTAGCACATGGAAGGTGTTGGGTTGGCTTGTTGACATTGTAAAATCTGTGATCTGTATGTTGATATAAGGCATCTCATAAAAAGGAGAATGTTATCTCCTCTGAAGACCAAGAATATGGAGGAGGAAGGCTTCATGTGCTCTTAATTCTTCTCAGAAAGCAGAAGCAAGTTCTGATGATTTTGGAAAACTAGCAGATTCTTAACTATTTTTTGATGATTTGCACCTTTATTTGTCCTCATATGCCTGGCTAGAAATCTACCAAAGTTTTGTTTATCTTTTATTTTGTTTGTTTTGCTTTTGGGCCACACTTGTGATGCTCAGAATTATCTTGGTTCTGTGCTCAGAAATCGCTTTTGGCTTGGGAGACCATATGGGATGCTGGGGATCAAACCAAGGTCTATCCTAGGTCAGCCGTGTGCAAGGCAAACACCCTACTTCTGGGTCACCATCCAGGCCTCTTTATTGATCTTCTAAAAGATTAGTTTATTGCTAATAGGATAAAATCTTTAACTTTTTAAACCGACTTTATTTAAACAAACACCATGTTTTACAAAGTTGTTCACAGTGCAGTTGTTTCTTGCATTCAGTGTTCCAACATCAATCCCACTACTAGTATAGCATTTCCTCCATCATTGCTCCTCATTTCCTACCCACTGTCAAGTGTGCCCCCTTGACAGGCACAAAATAATTTACTATATATTGCTTGTTACAGCTAAATAATAATGGAACTATTGAAAGCACTAAAGAAAATTTATGAAAATGGTGACATCTCACAATGGAGTCATTAAATCATTGTCTGAAGATTTACTAAGCTATTAGTTGCTAATTGAGCATTCTGTGTTGTGTTTGTGATTGAACTTTGGTAGATTCTATGCTATTTTTACCTCTAAATTGATATGTTATTAGTAGATGTCGATATTGGGGTTTAGAGGTATCTGTGGCTGCATATATGGCCACATGCTCCAGGAATTTCAGAATTTGAGGAGCTGGGCTACTGAGCTGACATGAAGGTAGCTGATGTTCAGGAAACCTCAGACACCAGAAGAAAATGGAAAGAAGCCTTAAAATAAGCTAATAAATAGATGATAGGAGAACTGAGAACATTGTTGGCAGGAAATGTGCACTTGTGAAGGGTGTTGCATATTGTATGACTGAAACTCAATCTTGAACAACTTTGTAACTGTGTATCTCATGGTGTTTCGGTTAAATAGTTTATTTATAACTAAAGTATTTTAAATTGAAAAAAAAATAGAACTTAGGAAGGAATTGGGATTCCCAGAAGGCCAGGAAGGCAACCTCAATAAAGAAGCAACAGTCAGGGGCTGGAGTGGTGGCACAAGTGGTAGGGCATTTGCCTTACACACACTGACCTAGGACTGACTGGCGTTCAATCCCCTGGTGTTCCATATGGTCCCCTAAGCCAGTAGTGATTTCTGAGTGCATAGCCAGGAGTGACTTCTGAGTGTCACCAGGTGTGCCCCACCAAAAAAAGAAGCAACAGGCAAAGATATCATTGCTGAGATGTTCCCAGAGCTGAATGAAGAGTACATGTATCCAGATCCAGAAAGTCCAAAGGATCCAGAGAGATCCACATAAAAACATCTCAAGATACATCCATAGGCAGAATAATGAAAACCATAGGCAGAGATAGAACACTGAAAGCAGCAAGAAAAAAGAAGGATATTACATATAAAGGAGCATTCTTTTTTGGTTTTGGTTTTGGTTTTGATTTTTGGGTCACACCCAGCAGCACTCAAGACTTACTCCTGGCTCTACGCTCAGAAATCACTCCTGCAGGCTCGGGGGACCATATGGGATGCTGGGATTTGAACCACTGTCCTACTGCATGCAATGCAAATGCTTTACCTCCTTGATATCTCTCTGGCCCCTTAAAGGAGCATTCTTAAGAATTACAAAGGATTATCTTCTGAGGAAACTGAGGACCTGACGGGAGCTCTGTCCTGTGCTTCTCTGTCTTTCCTGAATTCTTGAAGCTCTCCTCAGAGCCCTGGGAAGTGAATCCCCAAAAACTGTCACCTAGAAGCCCCAGAAGAAGCTTCACAGCCACGCACTCTTTCTAACCAATAAACCCCAAAACAACACGCAGGAAAAACCACACTACTAGCGTGACAATAGGGAAAACTCGCAGGCAAACACCATGAACAGAGAATGAAAACGATAGCTCAGATGACCTAAAAAATTCCAACCATCTGATTAACCTCTCGGATAAGGAACTTAAAATAGAAATATGGAAGATGTTTGTAGAACTCAAAGAAAGCATAAACTGACCTGAAGAGAACACAAAGACAGAAATCAGAAAACTCCAAACTGAAATAGCAGATCTGAAAAACATGGTAGCTCAACTGAAAACCTCAGTGGATGGCCTCGACAGCAGGGTAATAGCAGCTGAGGACAGAATTGGAGTACTGGAAGATGAGATGCAGAAAAACTCAACACAGCAGAAGAAACTGGAAAAGAACCTTAGGACAAACGATTAAGCAATGGAAAAAGTACTCAAGGAATGCAAACAGATGAAAATAGAAGTCTTTGATAAACTCAACAGAAACAGCATAAGAATCATCAGAGTCCCAGAGGCCCAGGTAGGAGATCTCCAGGGAGAATCAACTATCAAAGACATCATCAAAGAGATACTCCCAGAGTTAAAGACTACATGCAATCAAATCCTGCATGCCCGAAGAGTAGCAGCTAAAAGAGACCCAAAGAAAAATACCCAAAGACAGATCCTTGTTACAATGACAAATCCCACAGATAGAGATAGAATACTAAAAGCAACAGGATCAAAAAGGAAATTACATTCAAAGGAGCATCCCTAAGACTTACAGCAGACATGTCACAAGAAACTCTCAAGGCCAGAAGACAGTGGTGGGATACTGTGACAAGACTGAATGAAATGAGTGCCTCACCGAGAATACTGCACCCAGCCCGACTCACGTTTGAAGGTTTGAAGGAAGGATGTATAGCTTCATGGATAAACAACAGCTCAGAAACTTCACAGATGAAAAACCAGCCTTAAAGAAAAAACTGACAGGTCTACTTTAAGAGAGATCAATAAACACAGCAAACTTATCTACAAAGATGACATTAAATCCTATGACAATCATCTCCCTCAATGTCAATGGACTAAATTCACCAATTAAACGATGAAGAGTGGCAAAATGGGTCAAAAGATGAATCCAACCTTTTGCTGCCTACAAGAAATACACCTGAATAATCAGAACAAACATAGACTCAAAATCAAAGGCTGGAGGAAAATCATCCAAGCAAACAACACTCTTAAAAAAGCTGGGTGGCCATATTAATATCTGATGACACCAACTTTATACTCAGAAAAGTGGTAAGGGACAAAGATGGACACCTTGTACTAATCAAGGGATATGTGCAACAGGAAGAAATCAGACTATTAAACATATATGCACCCAATGAGAGACGATCAAATTATCTAATACAGTTACTAACAAATCTGAAAGAAGACATCATTAACAACACAATAATTGTGGGAGACCTCAACATGGCCCTATCAACACTTGATAGGTTAACCAGATTGAAACCCAACAAAAACATACTAGCCATGAAAAGAGTAACGGGAAAAGAGAATGAGTAGATATATATAGGACACTCCATCCCAAAAAACCTGGATACACATTCTTCTCCAATGTACATGGGTCATTCTCCAGGATAGACTACATGCTGACACATAAAACATACCTCCATAAAATCAAGAGGATAGAAATCTTGCAGGCTACCTTTGTTGACCACAAGGCTCTGAAATTAGATGTAAACTACAAAGGCACACAAAAGAAAAACTTTAACAATTGGAAATTAAACACCCTGCTACTGAACAACCAGTGGGTCAGAGATGAAATCAAAGAGGAAATCAAAACTTTCCTGAAACAAATGACAATGAAGACACAAACTGCCAGAATCTATGGGACACAGCAAAAGCGGTCCTGAGAGGAAAATTTATAGCTCTACAAGCACATATCAGGAAGGAAGAAGGGGCCTACCTGAATAACTTAATGACGCAGCTCATAAAATTAGAAAATGACCAACAAAAGGAACCAAAAATAGGGAGACAGAAGGAAATAACAAAGCTGAAAGCAGAAATCAATGAAGTGGAAACCCAAAAAACAGTCCGATAGATCAACGAAAGCAGTTGGTTATTTGAAAAAATAAACAAGATTGATAGACCATTGGCAAAACTTACAAAGAAAGAGAGAGAGAAACCTGATAACCCGTAGTAGAAATGAAAAGGGGGAGATCACAACAGATATTGCAGAGATCCAAAAGGTAATCAGAGACTACTTTGAGAAACTTTATGCTACTAAACATGAGAACCTAGAAGAAATGGAAAAATTCTTGGGCACTTATAACCTTCCACAGTTAAGTAAAGAGGATGTAGCATATCTAAACACTCCCATCACTATTGAGGAAATTGAAACTGTAACCAGACATCTGTCCAAAAAGAAAAGCCCAGGCCCAGATGGATTTCCTAATGAATTCTTTCAAACCTTTCAAGAGGAGCTACTACCAATCCTAGCCAGGCTCTTCCATGCAATTGAAAAAACGGGAACACTCCCAAACAGCTTTTATGAGGCCAACATCACCTTGATACCAAAACCAGACAGAGATGCTACCAAAAAGAAAATTACAGACCAATATCCCTGATGAATGCAGATGCAAAGATCTTCAACAAAATCCTGGCAAAGGAGCTATTTCTGAGCAGACAGCCAGGAGTAACCCCTGAGCACTGCCGGGTACCCCCCAAAAAAAATTCCGACAAAATCCTGGCAAATAGAATCCAGTGCATCATCAAGAAGATCGTACACTATGACCAAGTAGGTTTCATCTCAGGAATGCAAGGATGGTTTAACATCCGTAAATCTATCAACATCATACAGGACATCAACAACAAGAAAAATAAAAATCACACGATCGTATCAATAGATGCAGAGAAAGCATTTGATAAGGTCCATCACCCATTCTTGATAAAAACTCTCAGCAAGATGGTAATGAAAGGAACCTTTCTCAGTCTAGTTGAAGCCATCTACCATAAACCAATGGCAAATATTATCCTCAATGGAGAAAAACTAAAAGCCTTTCCCATAAAATCTGGTTCAAGACAAGGCTGTCTGCTCTCACCACTCCTCTTCAACATAGTACTAGAAGTGCTTGCTATAGCGATCAGGCAAGAAAAAGATATCAAAGGAATCCAGATAAGAAAGGAAGAAGTCAATGGAATATTATGCAGTCGTCAGGAGAAATGAAGTCATGAAATTTTCCTATACATGGATGTACATGGAATCTATCATGCTGAGTGAAATAAGTCAGAGGGAGAGAGAGACACAGAATAGTCTCACTCATCTACGGGTTTTAAGAAAAATAAAAGTCATTTTTGTAACAATCCTCAGAGACAATGAGAGGAGGGCTGAAACTTCCAGCTCACTTCATGAAGCTCACCACAAAGAAATAACTACCCTACATAGAGAACTACCATAATCATGTGAATGAATGAGGGAACTGGAAAGCCTGTCTGGAGTACAGTTGGGGGTGGGGTGGGATGGAGGGAGATTTGGGACATTGGTGGTGGGAATGTTATACTGGTGAAGGGGGGGGTGTTCTTTGCATGACTGAAACCTAATCACAATCATATTTGTAATCAAGATGTTTAAATAAAGAAAAAAAAGTTACAGAAGATTTACAAAACTAGGCCCTTCGGGCCTGAAGACAATGGTGGGATAGAGTAAAAAAAAATCAACTAAATGAATGCCTCACAAGAATTCTTTACCAGCCAAATCCTCATTCAGAATTGAAGGAATGATGCATAACTTCACACAAAAGCAACAGATGAACTTCATAGACATGAAACCATTTTTACAAAAAGTTATAAAGAAATTACTTTAAGATAAGATGATTCCCACAAACTTGTACAGAAAGATGCTAACAAAATTCATGATAATAACTATAAATGTAGATATTAGCCATAAAAAGAAGGAGGGAGAATGCAAACATTTGGAGACAAAACAGCATGCTATTGAATAACTGGTTCAATGAAGATATCAAAGAGTAAATTAAAAAATTCCTGAGATGAAGGCATGAGCTTTTAATCAAAAACATATGAAAAAAAAATTACTAAGTTGAACAAGAAGAAAATTGAGATTTTGATCAAGCTAATTAGAAACAAATAAATTGAAATAATAATAAAAAATCTCAAAACAGAAGTCCAAGTCCAGATGATTTTATTAATGAGTTCTACCAAACCTTTAAAGGTACCTATGGAGGAGAGACCAAAGAATGTATATTCTACTGTTTTGGAAGGATAGTTCATTCATACATGCGAAGTTGACTTAAGCTAGTGCCAAAAACCTTGCAATCATCTTATATTCATCTCCAACACAAATTCAAAATTTGAGTACAAAATACAATAGACCCTTCAACATCATCAAGTTTAGGGACACCATTTAAAGTCTGCCTTTGATTAACAAAGTTACTTACATTACACAACCATTACTTGTGGTATACTGAACTACTGAATGCATTCTGCATAGGCAAAGTTCTCATTTCACAGTGCTAAGTTTACATACTTTGTGAGGAGTTCCAGGATTCAGGAAGGAATGCTTTCCCCCACTTTGATGCTCATAAACCACTTTCCTGGTGGACTATAGACATGAGCTTCTGATGCATTCAGGTGTTCTCTCAGGTGTTCTCTCTCGAAAAGGGTGGGAGCTGTAGACATGGATCAATGAACTGAAGTGACTAATTTGCGTGTGGGAGACCAAACTATGATTTCCCCTGCACTGTGTATTCCCTTGCATGCTACCTGGCATTTCTGGGTGTGGCCCCAAACCAAACAACAAAAAAACAGAAAGTCGACATTAGCACACATAGTAAAAATTTTGTGAATTGTCCTCTGACAGACTCTGTATAATCCAGTCATGATTTATTAGTGACAAAGGATGTTTAAGTTTATTTCATGTCAGATTGCTTTCAGGCAGAAAGAGGGACTGGATGTCAGACGGTTATTAATTTAATAGGGAAGAGCTTATGCAGACTGTGCTCTCCGGCTCAATAGAATTGGAAATGTCAGTCTAAAGTTAAGACCTTGTTAAAACATTTTTTGAGACTTTGCAGATACTGTCATATTCAATGAACAAGTTGATGTATGAGCTATATTTTGTGAATTAAAAAATCTAATTTGTGTTTCAGGAATAATGTAACAAAGCTAAACAACATAATATTATAAGTAAATTAGGTCAGAAATATAATGATACCCATTTTTTAATTTATGCATATTGAAACAATATTTTATTACCATTAACTGTTTTTGCATCGACTGTATTTGTATCCCTTAAAGCTGTGGACTTTAAAAATGAAATCACTAAAGTAATCATGCAATTTTGATTCTTGCCTATAAAAAATTCAGTAATGGGAATATTAATAAAATCACAATCTCGTATTACTAAGTAATTAAGACTTTATTTTCATTTTAATTAAACCACAAAATAAAATGAGTATTAGGTAGTTTATTTTTGTCACCTGGAGAACAGTATGATTATACTAAAACTAAGTCTGTTTCCTTTTATTTGAAAAGATTTGTCTTTTCCCAGCTGATTGGAGATGTGAATAACATGCAGAATTTGAAGTCTAGTTAAATTAGAAATATTGAGGAATTTTTGTGTCTCTGTGTGAGTTTAAGCACCAATTGAAGCAAATCCATTTTCCAGGTCTGTAAGCTAGGTCTTTTGCACAATGTTTGAGACATATTTAGGTCTGAGGAACTTGGGGAAAAGGATCAGGGTCTGGTTTTAGTTTGTATTTTTTTTGTATATTATTGAAATTGGAAATTACTAAAATAATTGTAGGTTCCTATGCTTCTTTGAGTAATAATTTATAGAATTTCTGTTTAAGTTCTTCAAGTTTCCAACAATGGTAACATTTTGTGGAACTGTGAAGCCATTTCTGGTCAGGATATTGACCTCAATATATTAATGGAGGGGCAGAGAAATAGCACAGAGGTAGGGCATTTGCCTTGCAAGTGGCAGATCCAGGATGGATGGTGGTGGTTCGAATTCCAGCATCCCATATGTTTCTCCACACCTGCCAGGAGCAATTTCTGAGCAAAGAGCCAGGAGTAACCCCTGAATGCCTCCAGGTGTGGCCCAAAATCAACAACAAAAATATTAATGGAGTGTAGTCATATTTCCCATGCTGTTCTCATTTTGTGTATAGAGTTCTATACATTTTAATGTATTGGTTTGTATATTTACCCCCATGGTTAAAAGCTCACTCTTCTCTCATCACCCTCATAAGGAAGACCTTCATAACTACCCTCCACCCATGACCTCTCCAGCTCTAAGCCCTTGCAACCACCAATCTCTTAACTTTCAACATTTGTTCTTTTAAAAAAAATTATAGGTAAATAAAGCCACACATCACTAGAGCATTTTGGGGTTGGCCTTTAAAATTTATCAGAGTTCCCTTGAGATTACTCCAAGTTATTGTATGCATTAAAAGATTGTCCCATTGAAGTTGAATATTACTGCCTGGTATGTACTTACCTTTATTTAATCACGTCCTGTTGGATACATCTGGCTGATAGCTAGTTTAGGTATTTAGGTACTGAAAATAAAAGCCACTGAATATTTTGATCCAGGTTTTGCGTGAACATAAGTTTTAATTTTTCTGAATAAATATCCAAGAGTGACGTTACTGGGCTGTATGGTAATTGCAATGTTAAGATTTATAAGCAGTTGCCAAATGCAATGTGTGAGTGATTTCGTTTCTCCATACTTTTCAGAATTTGATGATGCCATTAATATGTTGATGTCATTAATTTGATTTTGTTGTCACTGCTTTGCTTAGGCGGGGGAGGGGGATGGTCAGGCCTTTCCCTTGAGATGCTCAGGGAGTGCTGGGGATGAAATCTGTGGCCTCATTCATACCTGCAAGACTTGTGCTCTGCTTCTGAGCCACTTCCTGAATTCAACAATGTTTTTTATTTCAGCTATTCTGATGGTTGTATTCTAACATCTCTTTGTGGTTTTAATGTGTACTTTTGTGATGGCAAAGGATGTCTTAAATGTTTATTCAACAACTTTTAAATTGCATCTATATATAGCCATAGTATATCCACTTAGGTCTCTGTTCATTAAGCAGTTGACTCTTTAAAAGTTTATTGTGTATCCTACATAGTTTTGGTTGTTGTTGTCCATACTGGGGGTTACTTCTGGCTCTGTGCTCAGTAGTCACTATGAATGGTGCTCGGGATCAAATCTGGAACTTCTGTCTACACAACATATACTCAACACTATTTTTTAGCCTTTTTTTTTTTTTTAGCCATTTTTCTGACCCTAGTTGGCTACATACCTTACCCACTGCACTATCTCTCTGCCCCCTCTTTGCTCTTGAGCACAACAGGTCCAGGGGTCCCCTCCTAAGGGATTTGACTCAGTGCCTTCCTTTAAACAAAACTCAAGTTTCTATGAAACTTTCTATGACTTTCCTCTCTGAAACTATGCCACATTCCCATCTTCCCAACTCCCTTCCTTAGTCACAGTTTCCACTACATATACTTAGCATGCACTGCATACACTTGTACATATTTCATTTACTTGCCTCAACCAATCTCATCCCTGGTCTGTTTTCCTCCCAAACTACATGCCCAGGACTGTAAACTTTTCCTTCTTTGTTGACTGCTGTAACACCATGCCAGGACATGGAGGAGAATGGAGCATGCAGTGTTGTAAAGGAGTCCAGGGTCTATTCCATGCAAAACAAAGGCTATGTCGCTGTTACACTTTCTTCACCCAGTAATGTTACCTTTTCTACTCAAGTCAAGGGACCATCCATAGCAACAGGGAAGGTCCACCATTGCCTCCTTCTCTCATGAGTTCAGACAAGAGGAAAAGCTGTGAACCTTATTTTGATGTACCCATTTGGGCAGGTGATCTGGGTATTTAACTTCATTTACCTGGACAAATTTCTCAGAGTACAGAGCTGTCCTGGAAGGATCAGGACTGGTTAGAGGTTCAGGGCTCCTCAGTGGCTGGGTCTGCTAGGTCAGGGCAAAGGATCAGGACTGGTCAGAGGTTCAGGGCTCCTGAGTGGCTGGGTCTGCTAGGTCAGGGCAAAGGATCAGGACTGGTCAGAGGTTCAGGGCTCCTCAGTGGCTGGGTCTGCTAGGTCAGAACAGTGCCCTTTGCTGGCTCTGCCTACAGACATGTTCCATTAATCCTGTTTTCTTTACTTAGGGTGCATCACCACTGCCCAAGTCCTGACAGTGGAGGCTGGGCCCTTCCCAGACAGGAAAAGTGACTGTAGTGCACCTAAGTCCCTGGAGCCTGGCAACTAGGTAGAGGCAAATTTCTAGAATGTATGGACAGAGACATTTTTCATTCTGGGAGGCCTCACAAGTGGAGTTTAGGAGACCTAGGGTGCCACTGCAATTCACAGCCAACAGGCAGTTTTGATGCAAGGGCCCAAGGATTCGATGCTACTTGGTCCACCTGGGCCACCCAGTTAGTGCTTGGGGGTACCCTAGGGCTGCCCTCAGCAATGCTCAGGAGCCACGTGTTGCTGGGAATGAACCAAGGTTAGCCACAGCAAGGCAGGTGACTTTATCCCTGTCTTCTCTCTCTGGCCTGCATACTGAGGTTTTGAAGCATACCTCAAGACTTTGATGTGGTGTTGTTTGGGGTTTCTCTGGCACTTGAGCAAATGTCCTAGATATGATGATATTTCATGAGGAACATATGTAAATTTGCTAGTAAAATAATGCTGAGGGAATTTAGCCCATAGACAGTAACTCAACAGGAAAAAATGTGTTCCGATATTTAATGCAGTTTAAATATCCATTTTTACTACAGAGAAAATAATGTAAGGGGATTTTATGCTGACTGAGGACCCAGTTTTCAAATCTTTCTACAAATTACCAGACACATTGACTTTAACAACATTTATTTTTAATTATAAATGACAGGTGATTTGCCTAAAACACAGTATTGAGGAATCCAGTTACCAGGCACAAAATTTTATTTATGCCGACACCATCTCATTCAATACCAGACAGCTGCTCTTTTTTTAATGTTTTCTACGTTCATTTTACTAAAGCAAAGCAGACACTTGCCATGATGCGAGAACCCACTAAGAAGCTTTATCCAGATTTTTACCATCCCCTTTGAAAGAGACTTTAGACCGACTGTTAATTTTTTGATAAAATATATTGGAGAATTATTTTCTGAAAAGACTTTTCTTCTGAACAAGGTTAAGTGACCTGATCTATTATTATTATTATTATTATTATTATTATTATTATTATTATTATTATTTGGTTTTGGGGCCACATCCGGTGATACTCAGGGGATTACTCCTGGCTATGTGCTCAGAAATCAGTGCTGGTTTGGGAGACCCTATGGGATGCTGGGGGATCGAACTGTGATCCGTTCTAGGCTAGTGCATGCAAGGCAGATGCCTTCTGTCCTGTGCCACTGCTCCAACCCAAGTGACCTGATTTTTAAAATAAAAATGACACCTTCCTTATTGATGGCAGGGCATAGAGACCATTACAGTCTGTTAGATACCAGTTACACTGGCCATCTGTCTAGTAAGTGTTTACATTTCTTACTAGAGCTATCTCATACTCTTCCTTTCATTCTTCTGTCTTTGGCTGTGTGTGTGTGAGTGTTTGTGTTTGTGTGTGTGTGTGTGTGTGTGTGTGTGTGTGTGTGTGTGTGTGAAAGAAGTGCTGATTTATTTTTCTGTGGATCTGCAATACTTTATTGTATCATTACGCAATAAGACCTAAAGCTTTCATGTAAATGACAGCTTACAGGCTTCAAGTGGGCTCAGCCTAAAAACCTTTAACAATCCTGTTTAGTTTTTTCTCAAATTAATTTTGTAGCCTCATAAGGAAATTCTTTTTTTTTAAATGTTGTGATTAAAGCTCACTTTTTTTTTTTTGCCTGTGGCTATTGATTCTTTCCAGCCTTCCCTGACTCAGCTGTGTGTCCCTGTCTTCAAGTCTTCAAGTCTGCTCAAAGGGAGGAGATACACTTGCTTTATGACACTTGATTTTGGGGTCTGTCTTTCTTCTACTTACCTAGTGGAGTGAATATTTGTCATGACTTTTGTAAGACTTGTATTTCTCAAAAGTAAAGGGACTAAGATTTGAAACAGTAAAAAATTAAACCCAGCTTCATTCTTTAAATATCAGGAAATGTAAAGGTATTTTAAACCGCTAGAGGGAGCCCACATTGTTCTCCTTTCTGAAGACCATAATTAACTTTGTTTTTGTTTTGTTTTGCTTTGGACCAACCCTGACTATGCTCAGGGATTACTCTGGCAGTGCTGGGGACCATATGGGGGTGCTGGAGATCGAATCCAGAACTATGGTGCGCAAGTTAAATGCCTTCCCTCCTGTATTATATCTCCAGTCCCAATGTTTAACAGTTTGAATTTAATATCTATAGGAAATATACCTCCAACCAGTTCACCACTTACTTATGTGTGCATTATACTAATGACCTCCTCCATTTCATTTTTATGTTGAAAAACTGGAGAAATAGTACCACAAGTCAATCTCCTGTCTTGTATTCTGCTAACACAGAGTTGATCTCCCTGGGGGACCAAATTACCATAACAGAACCATACACCAGCTGAGGTCACACACTTTGTGAGACCAGATCAGGGTGCATTAGGAATGATGCTTTTGTCTGCCAGAGTCACAGAGTATAGAACCCTTTCATAGGATGGACTTAGACATCCTTAAGGCATTTTTTTCCATCCACCCATTTCATAAATTATTTGGCATTTATAAAATTGTATACAGTCCTATCTCAATGTGTGACTAATTTTTTTTTTACTGAAACATTTGAGTTAATTTGATTCTTCACAAACCAGTCTTTCCAACCCACTTTTAAATTTTGGGGGGTTTTTTTTGGGGGGGGGCATACCCGGTGACTTTCAGGGGTTACTTCTGGCCATGTGCCCAAAAATCACTTTTGGCTTGGGGAATCATATGGGACACTGGTGGATCAAACATGGTCCTTGCACCATGGCTACGCCCTCCCCCCAACACACTTTTAAAGGTTGTTTCACCCTCATGATTTCTTTCTTTTTTTTTGTTTTTGTTTTTGTTTTTGGTCTCACCCGGCAGTGCTCAGGGGTTACTCCTGGCTGTCTGCTCAGAAATAGCTCCTGGCGGGCCCGGAGAGATAGCACAGCGGTGGTTGCCTTGCAAGCAGCCGATCCAGGACCAAAGGTGGTTGGTTCGAATCCCGGTGTCCCATATGGTCCCCCGTGCCTGCCAGGAGCTATTTCTGAGCAGACAGCCAGGAGTAACACCTGAGCACCGCCGGGTGTGGCCCAAAAAAAAAAAAAAAAAAAAAAAGAAATAGCTCCTGGCAGGCACGGGGGGGGGGGGGGTGGGAGGGGTGGGGGGGGACGGGACGATATGGGACACAGGGATTCGAACCAACCACCTTAGGTCCTGGATCGGCTGCTTGCAAGGCAAACACCGCTGTGCTATCTCTTAGGGCCCTCATGATTTCTTTCACCACCAGTCTAGTTTGGCTTATAGGATGTCATACTGTTTGGGAAGCTTATCTAGCATTGTTAAATCATCATATATTATACAAACCAACACAGTTTATGTGCTCACTGATAAAGCTATTAACTAGAATAACTTACTGAGATACTTTCAGTGACTGTGTTTGTACATGGGAGTGTTGTATACATGTACAGTTTCCATGAGACATCTATTAGGTTTCAAAATACAAACCCTGTCTTTCAGTAAATTATATACAAGGATGACTTTAGTATCAAAATCTGTACAATGATAATTTAAGATAAAGATTTAATAGATTATACCACCACATCTCATTGATTATAATATGATGGTACTTTTTTTTCTCACATTTTAGCATGTCTAAAGTTGACTGAAGTTTTCAGTGATGGTCATCAGGGAGATGCCATTTTCAATACATGAGAAAATTAAATTTTATTCCTGGTCACTGGTATGGCAACTATGGCCATCATGGTCTCAGTCAACATATTATTAATAAGGACTCTTCAGAATAAGGGAAAATGAGTCCTGGGTGATGCTAAAACCCATATGACTCCTTTAATCAGATCAAGAAAGCAGTAGCATGGGACCCACAGTTGGTGCCATCTTAGAACGCTTTCTTGGATACCTCCCACAGAGGTGGAACACTTTCTCACGAATACTTTTCCACATAGGATGCTTTCCAAAGAGGTAAAGCATTGTTTTAAGAAGTAGTGCTACATCCCTGTACTGTTGAAGTAACACAAGATGACTCAGTACTGAAGCATTAATTGACTCTGAGACAAAATTTAGTCAGAAGTGTTTGTCCCTGAATATGAAAACAGTAGTGTATGTTATTGGGTATATTGCAAGTACCTTTTATATGTAGTTTAAGAATAATAACTAAACAAATATGTCCAATGGGTTTTTTTTAAGGCCTTAGGGACTGGAAAGATAGTACAGTGACAGTACATTTGCCTTGCATGCAGCCATCTCAAATTGCATATCTGGCATTCCATATGGTCCTCTGAACACCCTCTGGAGTAATTTCTGTGCAACTCCAAGAGTAATTCCTTAGTACAGAGCCAAGAGTAACCTATGAGGGTCACCAGGCATAAGCCCAAAACAAAACAAAACAAAAAGCCTTTTAATTGGAATTCTAGGTGATCTCTTTTCTTCCTTTCTAATGTCATTAAAACAGTCTTTTGTGCTACTGCTAATTTTGACTTCACTGTTTTGCAAATACCCTTTACCTCCATTCAGCTTAGTTCTGTGGTGCCTTTCAGCTATACTTAAGAAAGACTTCTCCTGTCAGTCTTTTTTGTAAGATGCTTCCCTGCCTGAAGCATTTATTTCTTTTCAGGTCCTTGAATGAAGGTATATAATTTGAACTACACTTGAATGAATGTTGCTGTGGAAATGTTTTGTAGTTACTGAGTTCCTGGATTCCCTAGTTATTATGTTGTAAGCTCTTTAAGAGAGGACTATCTTTTCTAACTTCTAGTTACCTTACCCATTCATTCTAGCATTGTTTTGTACTTGCTTGATAAATACATGGTTTATAAAAGTTGCTTCTGCCATGCTCAGAAACATGAATGCATCTTATAAGTAAAAGCAGGGAAAACACTTTACTTACCCTATGCCCAGTGATTTTCCTCTCTCTCTCTCTCTCTCTCTCTCTCTCTCTCTCTCTCTCTCTCTCTCTCTCTCTCTCTCTCTCTCTCTCTCTCTCTCTCTCTCTCTCTCCCTCTCTCTCTCTCCTCTCTCTTCTCTCTCTTCTCTCTCTGAAATGATTTAGCTTTATCCTCAGTATTCACCACCACCTTAAGTCATTCAGGTCCAGGTAGGTACTTGTTCCAATGCCTCTGGCAGTTCAACCTGAAGACCTGCATTAAAGAACAGTTTGGTGATGAAGGAACACAGTCAACTCAACTCAGTAGCTTCTTTGGTGTACCTCTTTTCTCCTTGCCAGCCAGGAACATTAGTATCTTCTCCTGCTGCACAGATATGTTTCACAGTGAGCAAACAATACTGTAAACCACAGTGCAAACATTAAAAAAAAAAAAGTGGGGGAGGAGAAATAGTGCCTCTTATAGAAGCAGATCTTAGGTGGAAGGCAAACAGTCTGAGTTCCCCTGGCCGAGGGAAGTATAAATTGGTGTAGGGGTCAATTTGAAACGTTATATGCCTAAGCGCCCACCCCCAAATGAGTAACTTTGTCATTTCATGATGACTAAACTTATTTTTTTTTAAAAAATACAAAGATTAGGCAACAAACTTTGGAATGAAGCATCAATTTTAAGATACACACCATGAATTACACTTTAGTGTTCTTTAATTTTAAACTTTTAGTGTTCTTTAACTTCCTGCTTAAGTGAGCTCACTTTCCATATTTTTCTTTCTTTGAATATATTATAACAACAGACATAAAAATTGCTATAATTGTGGGTAATTCTATGGATCTACTAATGAACTTGTTACAGGGAGTAACTAATTCCATCTGCATGCACTGTCCCCACCACCCCTTCCCCTGTACAGCTTGAACAGCAGCTGGTAGTAAAGGGTTTTAGGGAGAATTGAGAGCTCTGGGAGCACTGGAGCAGCCCTACAGGAAGCTCCAGGAATTAGTCTTTACTAGTAGTTCCAGACTCCATCTGCTGAAGGCCATTAGCCCCAGTCCAGAGAGAGGCCCTTCTTCTCCTTTGTTTATACCAACACTATCTGTGATCCAGAAAAATAACAAGAGGAGTGGACTTTGGTTGTTTTTTGTTTGTTTTTGCATCTAGATCTTTGATTCACTTGGCAATAAAATTTGTGTATGAAGTAGGAAAGTAACTTTGGGCTTTCCATAAGAATACAGTTCTATTCATGTCATTTAAAAATCAGTCATCTAGATCTCAATGTAAATAAGGGCCTACACTAGCAGTTCTGAGAGGTAGTCACGAAGAGATAGTCATCTGGTAGAGGGTATGTCTGTGTGTGAAAACTTAATGTTATTGTAAATCATGGTCCCTTCCAGTTTTTAAAATGTATCCAACAATAATGGAGAGTTTTTTAAATTGATTATAATTGGTTACCAATTGTTTCTTGTTTTATACTCAAATCTGCTAATATAGATTATTTTCTCTGTCAGCACTTCTATGGCTTATTTTATATCTTCCTTTATTGCCTTAGCTAGGCCTATAAAACAATGTTGAATGGAAAGCGTTCCTTTGTTAGTCTTTTTTTTTTTTTTTTTGGCATTGCCAAGGATTAAATTTAGGGTTATACTCCAGTCCCCCCTTCTCAATACCCCTTCCCCATCAGTCATGACCTGATATATTATGGTTCTGCCATTTCATACTTTAATCAGTAGTTTATTGTCAGCTTGTAGTTCATGGTCTTGAACTTTATCTTTTTCTACTTATATTTTAGATCACTGTTTGCATGTTTTAATTAGCAGTGATATTGATTGTACCCAGTTTTTATCTCTCTATATTTATGAATATATTGATTTTTCACTTTTTAAAATGTAATGTTACATTTGATGGCTTTCTTAAAGAGAAGGCATCTCTGCATTTCTGAAATAAAGCATACTGGTTGTGATTCTTTTTAGGTTAACTCACTACTAAATTATATTTGGCAGTACTGCATTGAGAATTTTTGCATTCATACTTACAAGTAAAATTGGTCTTTCTTCTTTGTGATATTTTTTATTAATGTTTTTTGTTCTAAGAATACATTGGGGACCTTTCTATCTATTTTCACGGTCTAGACTGGTTTGAATTCAGAACAAACACATATTCATTGATACTATTTACTTCCCAATGTTAATAAGGGTATAGGTATTACCAAACTTTTCATATTTACCATTATAATTTTAAAATATGATCTTACTACTTTAAATGTAGAGCTCTAAAATGTCTTCTTGATTCCCTCATCAACTGGCTAGGGTTTGTTATTATTTTTCTTTTATTTTTTTAACCTGTGTTTACTCGAAAGATTCCAGAGTGTCAGTAATTTTTAGTGTAAAGTTTTATTATCATAGGAACGAACAAAGGAAAGGGAGTATCCATAATGGAAGGAAGGCTTTACTGTTGCATAGTTAGAGAAGTGAGAAGGGGAAGGCACCTTGATTAAGCTAGAAAAGGAGGCTCATGGTTGCAAGCTCTTAACTTCAGTTCCAATTCCTGTGTTTGGGTCACTCTGAGCATACCTCCTCTGAGCTTCACATTGTTCCCATGTATCACCTGGTAACTGCCTCACAAAATTGCTGTGCAGAACAGAAGTCTTAATACGCAAGTGTAGCAAGTCAGCCCCTGAAGAGATTGACTGATGGTGGGATGGAGAATGAGGCCTTTTTCTTCCAGCTCGGAGCACGCGTCTGCCACCCTGTCTACCCCACGGTTCTGAGGTGAAACGGCGGGTAAACAGCTCGCAGACAGTCAGGCTCGTGGAAATATTCGCTTTATTCGGAGGACAAAACTGAAGTCCAAAGACTCAGCTTCAGTTCCAGCCAGCCAAAACCCCCGCCTTCCACAGACCCTTGCTCTTATACCCCAGAGTCAGGTACCACCCAATGGTGGGATCAGATACCAACCAATGGTGGAAGCAGAATCAGGTCCTACCCTAGGGTGGGGGCAGAATGCCAGGTCACACCCTAGGGTAGGGCACAATCACCTAATCAGTTTAGGGTGAGCAACATAGTAATCCTCCAAAATATTTACATACACAACACGCAAGGACTTCTAAATAATGAAGGCATCATTTTGAAACAAAGTGTACTCTCACGAAAGCACTCTTCAGATCACCAGATTAATAGAAAACCTCTTCAGGAAAAGATTTCTATCTATAAATATTTAGGTTTTGTTCACTTACTGTCTTTCATCTCATGACCACTTGTGAGATGAGGTAATACAAAACAGGCTTTATATTTTGTTAAGTAACCTAATTCTTTTTTAAATGTTACTCTAAGGCTGAAGAAATAGTACATATCAGGCAATACTCTTGCCTTGCATGCAGCCAACCTGGGTTATACCCTTTAAACCATCTATGGTCCCCTGAGCCCTGCCAGCTGTGATCCCTGAGAACAGAGCCAGGAATAAGTATTGAGAACCACTGGGTTTGACCCCCCCCTCAAAAAAATGGAAAAACAAGTTATACCTTAATGAAGCAGCACAAGTAATACTGATATTATGAGCAAAATTAAGAAAATGAGCAAAATGCCAGCCCTTTTATTATCTATTATTTTTATTTTATTATTATTTAGCTTTCCAGTACTTTATGCTTGCTTTCTGGTCCTTACAGTGCCCTTCAATTTGGAATCTGAGACACCTTGCCCCTAACTTATTTTGGTAGTAAAATGCTTCTCTGGTACAAGAAAAAAAGAAAAGAAAATAAGATTTTCCCTAGACTGTATTTACAATACCATCTAATTGAAACTCTCTATTTGAGCACCTGAAACAAAAATTATTGGAGTACATTGTGTCAACTTGTATGATCACCATAACCTGTGTTATTGTGAAAACCTGCTGTTTCTTCTGTTGCCCTTTTGTTTTTAGAGTGTGAAATCAGTTTTCCTTAGCTAACATGGGCCCTCTACTCACAGCAGTACAATATGTTGCACACACATGAAGTCCAGCTGCCTTAGTCAACTAGTCAGACTCATGGAGGGAGAGTACAGCCCTAGCTCTATAATCAGCCCTGCACAGTACTGATGTAATCTGGGAAAGGAGCTAGCATGACTTGATAATAGTCATTCATACCTTCTGCACCGTTAGAAACCAAGCTGAGGGTTGAGTGTGGCCCCAAGATGCAGCCATTTCAACTATTACAGGGGACTCCAGTCACAGAGGTGGGACTCCTCTGATGAAATAATGTTTCGCGGGGCCGGGCGGTGGCGCTGGAGGTAAGGTGCCTGCCTTGCCTGCGCTAGCCTAGGACGGACCGCGGTTCGATCCCCCGGCGTCCCATATGGTCCCCCAAGAAGCCAGGAGCAACTTCTGAGCGCATAGCCAGGAGTAACCCCTGAGCGTCACAGGGTGTGGCCCAAAAACCAAAAAAAAAAAAAAAAAAAAAAAGAAATAATGTTTCGCAAAGCAAGTGAGAAGAACAAAACCTGCCACCTGAAGAAAATAAAAAGGACAAGATCCCCTAAGCACCATAAAAACAAGTTACTCATCTTATTGAGACAAAAGCCTTGGACCTGGAAGTAGAACTTTTTCACTCTGGGTAGAGTCCCTGAGGAGATTAATCTTCCCACAACAAACCAAATAGGCCCAGAGAAGGAAAAGAAGTATTTTTCAGAAAGAAGCCATCTTATTGGGTTCCTGCTTTGTAGCTGTTGGGGCTCATCACTCATCAGTGCCCAGAGCCCAGGAAGCACACAGCACAAAGCCATTTGTTACTCAGAGAAGACATAATTAAATAATTCTTAAACATGACCAGTAATTGAATCTGTTAAGAGACAAATTCAATAAGCAGCCTCTCTTTTTAGCAGCCGTGTCCTACTTACCCATGTCTGCCTGCCCATTACCAATTTCTTCTGGGAACTGAAAACTGGAAACTCTCTCCTTGAATTCCTGGTGAGAGTATCCTACCGAATTCCTTGCCCAGAGATGACCACAGAAACACCCAATACAGCCCAATGTACCCTTGTCTTGGGAGGTTCCAAATTTCTACAAGGGCAAAGGACTGTGCTGTTCTGTATGTAGCAGTTATAAGTCTCAGAAGCTGTGGTTTGCCACCATTATCAGCTGTGTGTCAGGGAAGTGGAGGGAGGTGTAAAAGGAAACACCTCAGAAATGAAAGGGCCTCCAGAAGTAGGAGTTCAGAAAAAATGGGTTCAGGGACCACAGTTTGTTCCCATGCTCGGTTAGGTATGTTGTCCTGTACTACTCTGGAAGGTCTGCATGGGAGCACTTCCTGGAGAAGAGCTTATTTTGAGCTCAGTTACTGGGTGCCTCTTTAGATTAGGTGGCATAAATGAACTATTGTGCCAACCCTTAGTGCCCTGGAGCTCAGCGGCACTGGTTGCCTTACCCCAATGTTCTTGGTTTCCTGTCTACCCCCTTATTGATTCATAAATTCTATGTGCCAAGACATATCAGATCACTTATCAGTGTTGTGTTTTATTGCCCCTGAAGACATCATGCCTGGAGCCTTGTGCTACCCTGTTTCGATCCTGGCTATTCCGTACTATCCTGTTGTATATGTCCCACTTTCTGTCTCTTTTTGTTTGCTTTGTTTTATTTACTTTTTTTTTTCTTTTCAGATTTTTCTCATCTATTTTCTAATTCTTCTTCCTATGTTTAGTATCCGAGAGCTCTTCTTTGCTCTGGAAATGTTCCCTACTCCCTTTAAGAGATAGTATCGGTGCCCTGAGTGCCAAGTGTCTGAGATTTTCTTCAGTTTCCTTCCTTGTCTTGTTTCCTAATTCTCCTTGTAGGGTAACTGCCTTTACATTGTATTCACTGGAGATCAACTGTCTTTGTTTTGGGGGGCAGGCTCTGAAGATGTGGGGAGAGGGATCCCCAGGAACCTTTCTGAGGTCTCCAAGTCCTGTCTCCAGAGCTTTTCCAAGACTGGATCTGAAATTGGGGAATAGAGAAGAGTAGAAATAAGTTCATCTGCTTGTTCCCAAATTGTCAAAAATTCAGCATTACATTTTAGCTATTTAGCAATTAACTTTTCTTCTACCTAAGTCTATTCAATATGTATTAGTAAGGCCTGCAGCTATAAATCCCTCCCCCCTTCTTTTTAAAGCTCTCTCGTGGGCTAATGTACTAATCACATCACACTAAAGGCCATTACTTCTCCACTTCTTTTTTTATCATCAAGCCCTGTGAACTTGGTAATTTTTTGCTACATTATTAAATTTTAGATCAGCCCACTTTTGAATTAATCATTACATCAATGTTTAATATTTTCCATTCCTACCTCTACTAACTTGAAAAAGTAGCAACATTGAAACTTGTGAGAAGGAAAATTAGGTTAAGAAGCTTTTAGAGAATATCTGGAAAAACAGGCACAGTATGTCCTTATTCGACCCCTTGTGATGAGACATTTAATACAACAGAGTCTTAAATCTCTCTCTGAAGTACTCCTGACAGCTAAAGGGGGGAGGCAGCTTCTTTTTTAGCTTCTTGTAGCTAAACAAAAGAAATAATAACAATCCAAGAAAGAAAATAAAAAAAGAAAAAAGAAAGAATAACAATCCTCCAGATATAAATTATGGGAGGAATTGAAATCATACCTAACTTTACCATATAGTTCTTTGAATTGGAACCTTGATTTACATAATGATCAGTATCACAGGGGACAGTTTTAGAAAAATGTGTATAATAGGACATTCAAATTAATTCAATACAGTTTCTAAAGGGCCCTAACAAATGAGGCACTTTCTGCCCGAGACTGTGAAGTTATCATCTAGGTACTTGTTTTTACTTTCAGATGTTTGACTCTTAAAAATAGAGAATTTGGAAGTCTAATAGTCTATTAGACTTTTTTTTTTCCCAATGATTTTGTCTCTCTGGTATTTGCCAAAAGCTAAGTCATAGTCAATTTATTTTGAAGGTATTGGCTACACGGACATGTTGTCCGTGTTCTGCATTGTTTTAAATTAGGGGAAAAGTCATGTCAGGTCTGAAAACAATATGTGAGGGGTTGAAATTAAACATTTTTTTAAATTATTTATGCCTAAAACCTATGTTCCCAACTAGAAAGCAAACCTGCATTCACCTCGGAGTGTCTTACACCATTAGAGCCCGTAGGAAGCAGGAAGTGCCCCTCCCTGTGAGTGGATATGGTTCCGATCTCAGAGAGTTGCTCTGTTGAGAGTGTGAAAAGAGTAACAGTGTGGAAAGAATTCAGAGATGGTTCTAATGCCTACTAGCATCATCTCAAAGGGTGAAAAAGCAGAACCATGGCTCCAGAGACTGGTAGCAGTAGAGCATCTAAAATAAATTTTTACTCCCTCCACCAGGTGTGCCTTTGCTGCAGGTTTTGGCTGTCAAGTGTGAGTGTGTCCTCTGCTCTGGAGGGCCTTGGCTATGTGTGTGTGTGTGTGTGTGTGTGTGTGTGTGTGTGTGTGTGTGTGTGTGTGTGTGTGTGTGTGTGTTCACCTTGAGCTTCTGGGCCTTCGGCTGTGTGTGTGTGTGTGTGTGTGTGTGTGTGTGTGTTCACCTTGAGCTTCTGGGCCTTCGGCTGTGTGTGTGTGTGTGTGTGTGTGTGTGTGTGTGTGTGTGTGTGTGTGTGTGTGTGTGTGTTCACCTGGGCCCAGGAGTCAAAGTATCCAAAGGAGACCAACCATGAAGGAGGATTCAAACATTATGGGAGCTGGTTACTTTTCAGCTGTTTCATTATAGCCGCCCTTTGTGCTTCACCATTCTTTTTTTAAATTTTTTTGTTTGTTTGTTTGTTTGTTTTTGTTTTTTGGGGCCACACCCGGCGGTGCTCAGGGGTTACTCCTGGCTGTCTGCTCAGAAATAGCTCCTGGCAGGCACAGGAGACCATATGGGACACCGGGATTCGAACCAACCACCTTTGGTCCTGGATCGGCTGCTTGCAAGGCAAACGCTGCTGTGCTATCTCTCTGGGCCCTTTTTTTAAATTTTTTTAATTAATTTTTTCTTTATTTAAACATCTTAATTACAAATATGATTTTGATTAGGTTTCAGTCATGTAAAGAACAACCCCCTTCACCAGTGCAACATTCCCACCACCAGGGGAGAGCTCCTTGTATTGTCAGCACGTCTTCCCTCCTGGCTCTCTGACCTGTTCTCAGTAGGCAGCAGCTTTACCTTGGCTCTCCTTAGCAGCCTCTAGCTGGATCCCTCACATCCTTTTAGTGGTACCACTCTGCTCTCTGAAAGCTCTCTCTCTCTCTCTCTCTCTCTCTCTCTCTCTCTCTCTCTCTCTCTCTCTCTCTCTCTCTCTCTCTCTCTCTCTCTCTCTCTCATTTTCTCTCTTTCTCTGGTTTAGTCTCTCTCTCCTCTCTCTCTGTCTCTGTCTTTCTTCTTTCCCCTCCCTTAGGGGCCTAAACCCTGCCTGGGTTTTCTGGCTCATCTCAATAGCCCTGAGGGAATGGCAGCTTGCCCTTGCTCCCATAATCTTATTGGAAGGGGAAAGAAAGCCAACATAATTCTAAAGCCTTTCTGTAATCAGTAAATCAATATACAAACAAGTACCCAAGGTTCCACTCTACTGAGTCCTGCTTTAAAGCCCTGTTATTTTGCCTAAGCCAACAACTCCTTTCTGTCCTGGGCTCCCAGGACATGTTGTCAGGCCTGTAGCACCTTTTAGGTCAAAGGCCTGACATATATTAATGCAGGAAGTCACCTAAAGCCACCTTCATTTCTCCTACATGCTCATAACAAGAAACACTTCCCTGCCCTAAGATTCTACTTTGTCCAAATTGAGATACTATACTGACCCAATTTTCTGTGTGATTCTGCACACATATTATCTGAGTTTGTTTAACCATGGATGGAGGTGAGAGTCTTCACCTACATTTTCATTTGCCTCCAGATCTTTCCTTCCTGATCAAGTACAATTGTGTGTTCCCAGATCTGAAGAAGCAGTTGAAACTTGAGTTCATGTGTGTTTCATGGGATTCATAACTGGCATTTCTGTGATGCTATGCTGGTTTAAATAGCTTATATCTTAAGTAGTTGTTCTAAACCATTTTCTTTATGAAGGGTTATATTTTAATTCATTTTATATCCCCACTTCTTAAGACACAGCTTGGCATGTGTTCGGTGCTCAGTAAAAATCTATTGAATATATAATTTATCAGTTAATTCCATCTTCGGAAATAAAAAGGAAAATGCATTCCATTTATTTTGTATGTGTGGATAACTCAGATTGAATTCAATTCATATGCTTTGAGTGCAGTTCCTATGCTAGTTTCCTACAGTTTTATACTATTCTTCCACTGCATGTTATATGACCATCAATTTTAATTTGAGAGCTAATAAGGACTTTAATATTTGTACACCAGTAGAAAAGTAACAGAGAACTTTCCCTTAGGGATAGTGATGAAGGATGGGAGCAAGAGTTATGTCAAGAATGGATGAAAGATCTATTTTTATTGTACTTTTTTTCCCCTTTTAACCAGGTATAGACATTACTTTTGCAAGTACCCATGCTAAAGGAAAAATATATTATTGTGCACAACCTGAAGAGAATATATTTATCATGCTCAAGAGTTTGACAAGAATATTAGCTCACCTTCCAGAGCATACCTATTAGTTCTGAAAACTTAAAATGTTTTTAAATGGGTGGCACCTTTCCAGGAATGCTAAGAGAGCCTGGAGACCACTGCTGGAATTTTTTTTTTGTATTTGGTTTTGGAGCTATAACTACAGGTTCTGTACTCAGGGATCACTCCTGGCAATGTTTGGGTAATAAAATATGGTGTCAGGCCTGGAACTGGAATTAGTTGCATGTAAGTAAGAGTTAACTGTCTTTTCAGCTCTCCTGGTGCTCCAGACCAGATAATTTGAGTGTTGGGGCCTGAGGATGCTAGAGTTGATTCATCCCCTCAATGCTTGGGCCACTAGAGCCACTTCAGCAGTAGGGGGGCCTCCGAAGTATGCCCAGAACTGCTTGGGATGGAAATAGGTTCAATGAGACTTACTATAGATCGTTTATAAATTAATGATTATTCTGATGTAATTGAACTTTTGGCTCTTCTCTGGGGCAGAATTTATCAACCATTCTACGTACTCTGGAGACCTGCCTCTGTTAAATAAGCCAGGAAATTGCTTTTTTATCAGAAGCAGGTCTGCCACATTTTATTTCTTCATCTAAAATTGACTACTGTGGTCATCCATGATCTAGAGATATGTGTGTGTGCATGCGTGCGTGCGTGTGTGTGTGTGTGTGTGTGTGTGTGTGTGTGTGTATCTTGAATACAGGCAGAGGTGAAAGAAGAGGGGGGCATTGGTGATGGGAATGTTGCACTGGTGAAGGGGGTATTCTGTTTAAGACTGAAACCCAACTACAAACATGCTTGTAGTCATGGCGCTTAAATAAAGATTTTATTAAAAAAAAAATAGAAAGAAAAACTAGGGGCCAGAGAGATTGCATGGAGGTAGGAGGTTTGCCTTACATGCAGAAGGACGGTGATTCAAATCCCTGCATCCCATTTGATTCCCCAGAGCCTGGCAGGAGGGATTTCTGAGCACAGAGCCAAGAGTAAGCCCTGAGCGCTGCCGGGTGTGACTCAGAAACTAAAACAAAAAATAAATAAATAAATAAATAAATAAATAAAATAAAAAATTAAAATATAAAATGGAAGAGAAGAAGAAAAAGATCAATAGCAAGTATATTTGTGAAAAATATATATAGTGTATATATTATAAGTATATATGGTGATTAATCTTTGTTTATTTCATAATTTTAATATGTTTTAGTACTGCTTGCTCATATAAAGTTCCACAGAGTACTCTAATTCACTGTGTCCTGGAAATATAATGAAGGGCAAAACCCCAAAATGTCAAGGAGAAAGGAAAGTTAGGAGCTACTCCATCAGTCCAGAAGCAGGGACCTGGTCAGGAAGCGGTTCTCACCATATATTCTGTAAGCATTCCTGAGTTTTCCCTGAAATGTAACATAAGAATGGGCCCATTTCAGCAGAACACTGAGAACCAAGACCTAACATCCCTAATAGAGGAAGCAACCTGATGCTTTTAACTTTCAAGCAATGTCACGAGAGTTAAACTTAACTTTTAGCAGCTTCTTCAAACCCTGCTAAGTGGAGGAAATTGAGAACCCCATTCTATCCCAAAGTGCAGTAACTGACCAGCCATTTGGGGGTGGGAGTGGATAAAGTTAATCTATACACTTTAAAATATTCTTTAAAATATATACTGGATTTATGGGGCTGGAGAGATAGCATAGAGGTAAGACATTTGCCGTGAATGCAGAAGGACGGTGGTTCGAATCCCAGCATCCCATATGGTCTCCTGAGCCTGCCAGGAGTGATTTCTGAGTATAGAGCCAGAAATAACCTTTGAGCGCTGCCAGGTGTAACCCAAAAACCAAATATATATGTATATATATATATATACACATATATATACATACTGAATTTAAATGCAATTCAATAAAGTTAAACATATAAATGTAAATAAATTATTGGAAATAATTATAGTTTAATACTTACCTGGTCATTGGTTAAGAGAGACCTTTTACTTTACAAATGATACCAAAGGAAGAAACGAGAGAAAAGAGGCTCTTCATGCTGATGTTGATGGACAGTAAAGACAAAAAAAAATGATAATAGTATTTATTAGATAGATCATTGATTAAATGTTAGCCACTCATTATGCTGCCATGTCTTAACACTGTAAGAAAAAACTAAATACAGAAATCTTCATTATAGAAAAGATAGCATGGTAAAATATTAAGTGAAAAACTTACGTGTATATTTGTATGAATGTATTGTTATAAGAAAAGACCTAGACTCAGCTCCACTGGGTGTGGCCCCAAAACCAAAAAAAAAAAAAAAAAGAATCCAGAAAAGACCTTTATCAGCTAAATGGTTAATATAAAAGTCTTTCGCAGAGTATTGAGATTTCTGTATTTCTTTCCTTAATTTTTCCCTATGCATATGTCTACATACATGTACACATACATACAATTAATATTGACATTAGACACACGTAATATATGAGTAGACATGTATGTATATGCATGTGCATATATGTATATGATGTGTATATTAAGCATATAAAAAATCAGTAAGATTGACAACTTCAGTCTTGTCTGGTAGGGGCTGGTCACAGAGAATTAGACAAAAACATAAGACAAACACACATGGACTGTCCAATATGGCAGTGGCCTGGGTAGCCATCAGTGGGCTTGAAGGCTGGCCCTTTATTCAGCAAAATAAAGCTTTTTCTCCCTCACTGACCCAACAGGTGAACCATTGTTTTAAGGTGATAAAGATATTAAAGACATTTAGTAAGAACATCAACATTCACTAGGTAAAAGAAGAGGCTAGGGTATTTCACAGAGCCAATATGGAGGCGCTCTTAAAATATAAAGTTCTGAAAGTTTCCTTTTCCATTTTTACTCATGATGCCCCTACATCTAAAAGACCTACACAGTCTGATTCTGTGTTTGCTTGACACATATTGGTGGCATCTATTGTATTCTTTCCTGCTATTCTGTTCTTCCCTTGGTACATTTTTACAAATCCTTAGATCTCTTTGAGATTTTTGTCATCACCTGTCTTACTCTATGATAAAAAAGATTTTACTTTGTGGTAATTTGAATCTATCATAATCAGTGATGCAACTTTCTTTGTACATGAAAGCCAGTGTGTATATTCTTCTACAATAACTCCAAGATTTTATTTTAAACCAGCCTGTCTTTTATAATAGAGTCTTTATATACACAGTCATTCTTTTGAACTAATCTGTTTTGTTCAATTTCTTAGAATTGAGTGGCTAAGCGCTGTTTTAATATACTTACAAATAGTTATGGTAAACTAAAATTAGTGAATATGCTTTGTAGCGAAAGCTTTGGTGTAGCAAGTTTAGAATGTTTATAACTCAAAATGTAACTAAGGAGAGACAGTTTTAGCACATCCAAGATACTTTACACTGCCAACAAGAAAAACTCATTTCTAGATCAATGTTGCTTCTATTAATGCTTAGAATCTTGCAGTGGTTTACTGAGAGACATTTTGTGTTTGGGAAATTCAAGTCTGATGTATTCCTTTTAGCCCATCAGCTTTCTTTTATGTTCCCTTGCATTGACTGTCTTCTAATATGAAAAAAGGGAAGAAATTAGAAAAAGAGCTCAGATATTTTCTGTACTCTATCTCCCTCTACCAGTAACTACCAGAATCCTCTGATATGTCCTTTTTTTCCCTGTAGGCTAGCCTTATCCAGAATGCCTTGCAATATAACCATAGAGCATATGGCCTCATGAATCTGTTTTCTTTTCGTTAGCAAACTGAAGTTGAGAACTAGTTATTACATTTATAATTTTCTTTTGTGTTTCTGTGTCACATCTGGTAATATGTGACTGTACTACATTTGACTTAATTAATTTGACCTCCAAATAGGGTATTCAGGAAATCCAGGGACCCCAATAACTATTCTTAGCCAACCGGGCTGGTTTCAGTGCATTGACCCAAGAATGAGATGATGCTCAGGCCTGATGGTAATGGGTATACAGAGGTCACCCTCTCAGTACTGTGGGCTTCTTGGTCTTTGCCCAACAAAGCTAAGGGAACCATGTCGTACAAGATATCAAACTTCATTTAGGGCCATGCTAAGTATGAGCTCTAAAGATATACTATATTTTCAGCCCCTCTACCATATATATTTTTTTTAAATCTATTATCTAGAATGGGGTATTTGAATTGTTTCCAGTCTTTGAGCTTTCTTATTTTATTTTTTCTTTTTCTTTATTTGTTTTGGGGTACACCACGCAGCTTTCCAGGGTTACTCTTTGCTCTGTGCTCAGAAATAACTCCTGGCAATCTTTGGGCACCATCCATATTGGATTAAAACTCAGCCTGGCTGCATGGAAGGCCATTATGATCTTATTCTGGCCCCATCCAGTCTTTGCACTTTCAAATAGGACTGCTAAAAACATTTGCCTACTTGCTTAATTATGAGTAGAGCTATTTTTTTTCACTTGGATATGCTTAGGGTTGGGATTAGTATGTAATATGGTCAAGAATATTTATCATTGGAGGGCTGGACATTACAGCTGACCTCATGAATCTCACCATAAAGAGTGATGAATTTAGTTAGAGAAATAACCACATTGCGAACTATCCTAACAATGAGAATATATGAGGGAAGTGGAAAGCCTGTCTAGAGTACAAGTAGGGGTGAGGAGGGGAGTAGGGATATTTGGATCATTGGTGATGAGAATGTTGTACTGGTGATGTGGGGGGGTGTCATCTGATATGACTGAAACCCAACCACAATCATGTTTGTAACCAAGGAATTTAAATAAAAAATATTAAAAAAAACAGTAAAAAAAGATTCTGCCAATTATTTTCCACAGTAGTTATGAAATTTTATTTTTTATTGGAAATATATGAGTTACAGTTGTTCCACAATCTTGTCAGTTCTGATACTGTCTGATTTTTAGCCATTCTAATCAGAGAATGATTGAAATGAGAAGTTGAACTTTTTTTCTAGATATTTATTTGAGATACATATTTATTTTGATGATATAACCTTAATATTAATTTTGAAACATTCCGATCACTTTTCCTGTAGACTACATTATAGTCTACAGGATTTGATGGTTTTCTTAAGGTACATTTTTCTTTCCACACTCTCTTCTCCTCCTTTCCACTTCTTTGTTAAACTAGCCCCTCTGTTTATGTATTATACTGAAATTATGACTAAAGGCTTCATTGAATTTATTTTAAATAATATTGTCAAAAACATTTCATGAGTTATGTTTATATAATTTTGGTAAATTACCTGCAATCACATCCCAAACTATACCTCCTTTATAACACAGCCAACTATATTGTATCAACTTCTCCAAATGTGAGAAGGCCTATATTGATGGATATCTATGGCTGTGTAAGGACTGGACAGGACAAAACACAAATAGACAAGTAGTACCTAAGTGCAAAAAGGTAAATGTCTCATTCTAGGTAGGTAGTGGAAACTGATGAAAGAGAACAGAGAAAATATTATTATTGTTATTATTATTATTATTATTAATAATAATAATAATAATATTTTGTCTTAGGACCAGTACTCAGCGATTACTGGTGGCTTAGAGCTCGGGGCTCAATCTTGGCAGTGCTCAGGGGACCATATGTTGTGATGGGGATTAAATTTGGAATGGCTGTATATAAGAAAATTGCCTTATCATCCTCTATGTTATCTCTCTGGCCCCAAATGTTATCTTCTGAGAGTCTTCTTATTCTCTAATAAATGGCAAGCAAGACCAGGAAGGAGAGATAGAGAAAGTGAGAGCAAGAGAGAAAAAAGAGAAAAAGAAGTGGGGGCAAGAGATAGTAGACTCAAGTAAACTCCTGAATGAATAGCAGAAAATAGCCAGTATCTGGCCCTAAGAGTTCCAGAGTCTAAAGAGGGGTTAGAGTTGTGGGATTTTTCCCCCTCTAACTATTGGAGCATATTGTCAATAATTAAAGCTTTTATTTTTATTTTGTTTGCATTTATATTTTATTTGCCCACTATACTCTCCAGTCCAATTAAATCCACTTAAAGTAATTGAGTACCTTCATTTTGGGAGATATTGTCAAAATGCCCAAAAGGTATGCCTTCAGCACCCAAAGGGTATGCCTTCAGTAAAAGTAGTTATAAACTAAATGATCCTGAGATTCAACTGCAAACTATGAAAGAACAATCTCTTCTGAGGAAAGACATCATAAGATTTCACATCAAGAAAATCTATACTTGCAATAAATATTCTACTTTGTATACCTAATATTTTGAGAATTTAGAACTTTTAACTTACAAAATGAGATACTCATGGAAAATATGGAAAAGGGTGTTTCATGAGAGTTGATTTCTTTTCTTAGTATTTATTTTTTAATTAAATACACTTTCCTGTTAGTTAAACCTAGAATTGAATGTTTGATGTTACTTTAAATAGGTTACCAACTGAGAGAGTGTTTTGTGAATATTTTCTGGGCCATAACAGCAAGGTTATGTAAGAAAGAAAAACCATTATATAATCCTTCTAAATATACTCTAATGGAAAATTATTTTGCAGGTATATTTATTATTTGTTTAGGTATAATATTAAAACTTCTTAATCTTGATTACAGTGTATTGTTAAATTAATATAGTATGTTTAGATTAGTATTAGTTTTATAGAATATTATGTGGAAAATACAGTATTGTCATAGACCCCCCCCAATTTCCTCAAATATTTCCTCTTATTAACAACTTACATTTGCCTGGTATGCTTTTTATAATTGATGAACCAATAGTCATACATCATTATTAACTAAAACCTACAGTGTATATTAGGGCTTATTTTATTTTATAATTTATTGTTTTACTTTATTTAAGCAACATGGTTTACAAAGTTGTTCATAAGACAGTTATTTCTGGCATTCAGTGTCCCAATACCATTTCTATCACCAGTGTAACCTTTCCTCCACCATTGTCCTCAGTTTCCCACTCACTCCCAAGCCTGTCCCCTTGGCAAGCACAAAATAATTAATTTGTATTACTTGTCATTACTAAACAGCTATGGAAATATTTTTTAAAAGTTTTGTAAAATAAAATTTGTGAAAATTGTTCCACAATAGGGTTCTTAAGGTATTGAGGATTTACTGAGTTGTTTGTTGCTAGTTGAGCATTTTGTGTTTTTGTTTTAGTTTATTAAACTTTTTATGCTATTTTATCATCTAATTTGCTGTGCTCCTTCTAGGGTATCAGTGTTGAGGAATTTGGAAGTGTCATATGGCCACATATGTGGCTGCGCAGTTAAGGAATTCTAGGGTCTCTAGAACTGGGACTATAAACCTACATGGTGGGAGGCTATTGGATGTGGGTTGTGACTTCCAGAAGTAGAAGATAAAGTCAAGTCAAAAAAGTAGGGGAGAGACCTTCTGCTCCCATTTTGAGAAATCCCCAGAGTTTTCAACCTTAAAACCGGTGTACCTGGAGTTTTCAGCAGTTTGGTGTCTCTGTAGAAATAAGTCATGAGTCAAGTCAAGTTGAGCCGTTGGCATGGTGGCACCTTTAGGGTGTGGATACAGAGCTGCAACTTCTACAGGGCAGAAACTCAGACCATAGGGCTTACTTTATAATGTACATCGGTGGCTTTTGACAAGTAGAATAATGCCATTTAGGTGCACGTTAGTACATGAAATAATTTTCTTATTCTCAAAAGTCTCCTGTGCTTTACATATCCATTTCTCCTCCCTCCACCTAGCCATGACAGGTCTCTTTCTATCACTATACTTTGACTTTTCTTCTGAATTTGTATGTAGTTGAAACAAGATAGTATATGTGGCCTTAGTAATCTATGTTAATGTTCTTTTATGTGTTGGCTTGATTTGATAGCTCATTTCTTTTCTCACTGAATACTATTCCATTGTCTGGATATATCATGGTTATTATCTCATCATGTATTCAAGGACCTTTTATTTACTCCCAGTTTGGAGTAATAATAAGCAAAGCTGCTATAAAACTATAATATAAAATTTTAAAATACAGTGATAATAGTTAGTACTTTTCTTATGCAGTACCTACACTTGATATTTATGTTGAATTATTGATTGCCCACGATTGGTCCAAGAACATTTCCATGATATTGGTCATCACAAAAGCAATTAGCCAAGTTCCTTGCCTCATGGACCTTACAGCCTCTCTAGGAAAGAGTCGCATTGTGTAAAGAAATATATGCTTTGGTTCTTAAATATTTAAACAGACATATATGAGCCCTATGAAAATTTGTAACTACATTAGTAATTAGAAGATTAAATGCTGGAGTTGGAAGCATATTTATGGAACAATTGGACCTCCAATTGTGGAGGACTTGGAAGACTTTTCTTTCTAAGGAGGAAAATCCTTTCTTATGACAAATGTTCTGTGACCGTCCTGGGTGTCTTATAATAATTTCATTTCTAAAGATAGCACTTTTAGAAACCCTCAGAGTTCTTATTCCTATCAGAATAAATAATAAAATGATGATCTCAGAAAAACCTGGAGTATCTTAGGTGAAAGTAGTAGTAAAGGATCCTTTCAGGGGTCTGTGCTTTCAAGTTTATTGATTTATTGACTCAATAGAAAATAAAATCAATAGGAATTTAAAAGAATTGTCAGGTGGGTAACTCATGAGAAGAAGCTGCTTGATGGAATGCAGCAATTTCACACCACCACCACCACCACAACCACCACCACCACCAAGTCTGACCTACTTGAGTCCTACATTTAGTACTGGGAGCCTTGAAAAGTTTGATTTATATTTAAAGTTTGTGTGAGGACTGGGAACCCAGAAAGATCACTTCTCAGTTCCACAGCCCTTCACAGTGGTCAAGCTGCACACCCCAGTTGCTCTGTAGTAGTTCTTAGACTCTAACCGGCTGCCACCTCCTGTGCTCTGTCACTCTCTTCTCTTCTGATGCCTGCAAGGAACTTTCTATTTGTCTAGGCTCAGTCTAGGGTGTCTCCTAGTATGAGAAAATCTTTGCACAAATTCCTTTATCTTGACAGCATTTCCAAAGGTATGTATGCCTGCGTTGTGACCAGAACAACTATGGAAATGACAGAGGAATGTATGTAAATGACCTGAGTGCAGCTGGATAGGATGTTTGACTTGTATGCTACTGACTTGGGTTTGATCTTAAGCACAATCACTCCCAGGAGTGATTTCTGAGCCCAGAGCCAGGAATAACACCTGAGCGTCATCAGGTGTAGCCTAAAAAAAAAAAAAAAGAAAGAAGGAGGGAAGGGAAGGGAAGGGAAGGGAAGGGAAGGGGAGGGGAGGGGAGGGGAGGGGAGGGGAGGGGAGGGGAGGGGAGGGGAGGGGAGGGGAGGGGAGGGGAGGGGAGGGGAGGGGAGGGGAGGGGAGGGGAGGGGAGGGGAGGGAGGGAGGGAGGGAGGAAGGAAGGAAGGAAGGAAGGAAGGAAGGAAGGAAGGAAGGAAGGAAGGAAGGAAGGAAGGAAGGAAGGAAGGGAGGAAGGGAGGAAGGGAGGAAGGGAGGAAGGGAGGAAGGAAGGGAGGAAGGGAGGAAGGGAAGGAAGGAAGGAGGGAGGGAGGGAGGGAGAGAAGGAAGGAGAGAGGGAAAAAAGGAAGGGAGGGAAAGAAGACCAGAGTGCGAAATTATTTAAAAATACCTGCCTCTCCCAGTTTGATGTCCAGATCAGTTTTTTTAAACAGTGACATAACGACATATTACATAATACTTACAAGAAGGCACTGCTGACAACTATAAGACATCATAGCCAAAGCATGAAAGCAACTCACTTTGCTATAAAGTAAACAGCTTTGTGGATTTAAAGTATTTATAATTAAGACTTAAAATATCACCCAAAATGCTTTACACTTCCTCAGGCTATATAGCTCCATGCTAGAGGCCTGTTATGTGATGAAAGCCCAGTAAAATGGCAGTATATTCCCATGTAGTTTTGTAGCTACAAACTGAGTTAAAATCCTCTTGATCTTATTTTAATTGTCATTACTGTTGGTTAATGTGTATGTAATACTATTGTGTCTAAAATTTAAAAAGCTGAGGCTTCATTGTTTCATTTTGCTGTGCAGTATTTCTAATCAGTTTTACTGAGGTGCAATTTATATACAATAAAATGCACCCATTCAGACTGCTCATTTTGATTGGGCCATGGCAATTATATTTAGCCATGTAACTGCCACCATTTATGAGTTTTTAATGCTTCCTTTACTATAAAACATTTCCCTCACCTCTGTAGCACATCTTTGCTTCTTCCCCTCAGAGTATTACTGAAGTACTTTCTATCACTATAAATTATAATTTTTATTATAAATTATAATTGATATCAGTGGAAAAACTGTTGGGCTTCTTTAGGGAGGTTACAAAAGAGGCAGGCTTTATTTTTATTCATCATCTTGCTATCCATATTATTGTGTTTAATGTCATTCTTGATATTCCTGAGTAATATTACATTCACCTGTAGGTGATATTCTGTTGGCTTCCATATTATGAATTGAACTACAGTAAACATTCGCATGCCTGCATTTTCATTTCTCTTGGGTAGTTATCTCTGAGTGGAATGGCTGAGTCTTATGTTAAGCCTATATTTAGCTGCATGAGAAATTATCAGACCTTTCCACACTGATTTTTTCCCCATTAGAATAGCTGCAGTCTGGCCATTTTTATTTTATTATTTTTTATTTTTTTAATATAATTTTTATTTTGATCATAGTGGCTTACATATTGTTGACAATAATATTTTAGGTACATATTTACATAAAATCAGGGGGGATTCCCATCACCAATTTGTCCTCCCTGCACCTCCGTTTTTGTCCTACCTCCCATATCCTCTTCCCTCAACCCCAGGGCTGCTAGAATATGTGGTCCCCTCTGTACCAGCCTACTACTTAGTAGTCTTGCACCTGTTTGGTCTTGGTGCCTCCCTTATTTCCCCCTCTAACTGGGAGGCAGGACTAGCTAGTTCAAGTTACGTGGTTTTGTTCCAAACTGATTTTTAATATGTATTTCTACCAGCAATTATTGAAAGTTTGGTTGTTCCAAATGTTTACAAATCCTTGGTTCAAGATGTTAGTTTTTCCTGTTTATTTGTTTTAGGCATTCAGATAGGTGTGCAGTGATGATTCATTTCTCTTGTGTGGCTGTGTGATAAATTAACATTGATCATAAATCCTTTTGTTAAGAGTATGTTTAATTCTTGGTTCATTTTTTATTGAATTTTTAAATTTTATTAACTGGTGTTTTTATACATTATGTACACAATCTGCTGTCAAATATATGTCTTGCAGATATATATTATGCTTCATTTTATATATATATACATATATATATGCTTCATTACTCCATTGTCCTGAAGATTTTCTTGTGTGTTTTCTCTAAGAATTTTATGGTTTAGTTATTACATTTAGCTCTATAATACATTTCAAGTTAATTGTTGTGTATACTATAAGGTAAAGGATGGGGTTCTTCTCCCATTATTCTTCTCCCATTGTTATCATAAACATTTGTTAAGAGAGACTTTCTACCTATTAAGCTTACTAATCCTTTATGCATGACTCAATTTCAAGATTATTCTGTTCCCTTTATGTATCTATATCTGTGTGTTTGCAAATTGGCTTAAATTTAAAGGAAGATTTATACTCTTCATTTGCTCCCTACTACCTCTTCATTTGCTGTTGGCAGAAGTTTATTATTCAACAGAGAATTATTTTCTTGGGGAAAATACTTTTTATGGAGACATTTCTCTGTATTTTCTGCAGAGAAACATTTTCAGAGAATTCTTACCATCAGTAAAAGGAGGATGTGGAAGTGTTTTATGGAGCAAGCTAAAAGAATTCAGCTTATATTCAATAATTCAGGAGTGCATTGCCTTGTGCTAAAAAACATTTTCCAAGGAGAAGGAATCACTGTAAAATATCTGTAAAAAATTACTCCGTGGGACAGATTTTTCTAATGTAACTGTGCCAGAACTCTGATTTGAGTTTCCTGCTGAATACTAGCCAGATCTTATTGAACAGTGGATTTCATTGAAGGGGTCCCTTGCCAAAGCCTTCATGTTCAGTATTTCTAACTAGTCTCTGGGTTTTTCATATTTCTACCTTATAAGTATCAGTAGTCATTAGCTGCAAGATAGAGTACTGTGTTAGCTCCTATTTTACTTGTTTTGTTGTTATTTTGTTTGGGGGGGTCATCATGCCTAGAAATGCTTGGGGCTTATTCCTGACTCTGCCCTCAGAGATTAGTCTAGGAGATCTCATTGGATCATATGGGGTGCCAGGTATAGAATCTGGGTTAGCTGAATACAAGGCAAGTGCCTTACCCATTGTACAATCAGTCTAGGCCCCAGCTCCCACTTTATAAGCTATAACCAAGGAACAAAATAAGGGCTCCTGACCTTTCTTCCAATATTTGTTGATCCATTGTCTTTGTGGCCTAGAACTCAGGAAACACCATATCTTAAGTGATTGTTTCCAGGTCTTCACAAACTTTCTCAGAGAAGTGGAAATGGGGGACTTGAGTCTTGGGTGATCAACTCACAAATCCCTTATGCTCCCTATACACCACTGGAGAGCTTTCACTGTGTCACTTAGCAGCCACATAACCACTGTCAGAACACAGAATCAATTTGATTTCCATCTGGTACTAGTTCTGGTACTTCCTCCTGGTTCAAGATTATATTTTAGCATGTAATTTCTCGTTAGAGATGGAAAACAAAAAGAGTGTTACAAAGCATAGAGTGTAGATTTATTTATTTATCCTGAACTGAAATGAGCAGTTTTGCAATCAGCTGTGCATGTCAGAGTATGTGTGGTTAGCTGTCTGCTGAGAGGTAGTTTATGTTTTCTGTTTTCATCAGTGTGAAGTTCAACTCTATAAGACATTTTTTAAAATATCTTTTTCTCAGTGTCTTTCAAAGCATGATCAAAGCATTGCTCTTCATTAGAGTCAGAATTAGCTAATTTAGCTTTTGGCCACTGTTATTCTAGCACCATCTATAAATTGAGGTGGTCGTAACAAAATATATTAAGTTTACAGAATGGTAGGAGGTGGTTGTGTGTATTTTCATGCTGTATTATAGATGAAGCAAACAAAATGTGGAAGACCTCAATACCAAAAATATGTACTTAATGTGTTTTATTCATAAAACACTGCTATCCCCTCCCCCTATGACAATCACCTTAGTTGAGATATACAAAACCAGATTAATCCCATCCTTGATTTCATGGTTGTCTTTTTTTGCATTTTTATTTATCCCCTCTTTTGTGGCACTCCTGCAGCATGAGCACCCATGATAGTATTATTTAGTTTATGTTTTCCCTTGTATGAAATCTATTTAAACTGTGTTATATGTATTTACCTGAGTGCATGGATATATATTGGGAGAAAATATTATTTATGCTTTCTTTCAACTGTGCTGTTGACTATATAAATCAGGTTCATTGCTTCAGTCTGCTACCTAAATTTCTCAGCTTCTGAATATACCAACATTATCTTACTCATCTAGTTCTTAGCCAGCTAGGGAAGAATCCACAGGGTAACCTCAACAAATTGTTTCTCTAGCCAGTGTTACATACATACACACAACCTGAAATTTGCTCCCTTAAAGCATGCATGCAAGAGCTCATATTGAAGCATACCTGGGAAAAATGCCCAAATAGAGCAGATAGTCAGCAACTTGAAGGCAAAAATTAGTGCCTCCAGGATAACAGAACTTTTGGAGACCTAAAAGAGACACACTTTTGTATAAACAATGACATTCAGAAGTGCAGTTGAGATTACGGTTCATTCTAAACTGCACTGTCTGAAGATTCTATTTTGGTGGTGTCCTTTTTTCTCCAAATGACTCTGCAGGTGCTGGAGACTGTGGATTCCTGTTTAGTGCCAGGTTCCTGGGGAGTGATCGGAAGAGTGGGCCAAAGTAGCATATCTGTTTCTATTTAAAGAAATGAATGACTTCATCCTGTAGCAGGTACTAAATGAGTGCATTGTCTAAATATTAAACATTTTTCCCTTACTAGTTCACACCTCCATGTGTCAGAACCTAGGATGAATCTAGCTCTCTGCCTCTGTTGCCCGTAGACCCTGCCTTAGAATAGAGCCTCATATCTTTTTTCCATCTTTGACTTATTTCAACTCAAGAAATTTTTGTGCTCCCCCACATAGGTAGGAATCTTAGGAGTATCCAGACTGCACATTTATTGCAATCCTGTTTGACTCTGCCTTCAGAATCAGAACAATCTCATCTCTCCTGCTTCCATGCTCATGGAGCAGCAGGCCACCATCATCTCCTGTTCAGTTATCATATATCTCTTCACTGACTACCTTGTTTCTCCCCTCACCCAGAGCTTTTCTCTAGTTTTAACAAAGCTCTTATAATGATTCTGTTAATAGTCTGGAAGCAGGTCATGTTACTCTTTGACTCAGGCATCTCTAACAGGTTTCCATCTCATTCATAGTAAATGACAATGACTTCCTTTTTCAGTAGAGATGTGGCAATACACTTACCTTTCTGCCTTTATCTTTAACTCTACACTTCATTCTCCTCAGGACTTGTTGGCCTTCTTCCTCCATCTTCTTTGGATCACCAGTAAGGTGAACCACCACTCAAAGACTGACCTTTACTTCTCCCTCTTTTGAAATTACTCTTACTCAGGTGTCAGTGTGCCCAAGGTGTTCAACTCCTTTAGGGCTTTCCTTAAGACTCGCCTATTCTTAGTGAAGCCTCCCTAGACTGGCCTGACTAAAAATGAGTCTCCTCCATCCAGTTCTTCATAGTCTCTCCTGTGATTTGTAAGTGATACTTAATAATATATTAGAATATATTAGATCTAGAGATTTTTTTCTCTGTTCTTCATGAAGCTAAACTCTGAGTTTTTATTCTGCTCCAATTCTGTGATACCTAGAAAAATCATAAAAATAGTTGGTGAGGATGTGAAGAATATGAACTGGTACACATGAATTTTCTCAAAATATTAAAGGTATATTTTATGAAGTATATCTACTCTAATATATTAGAGAAATTGAAACATTTTATACATAAATTCATGTAAAATACATAAAAATAAAAGTAAGCGTGTGTTCCAGAATTCTTTATAAATGTTCATAACAGTATTTATAATAAGTTTCAAAGGCAAGCAGCATCCAATGTCTATTGGCTAATGGATGATAAATAAAATATTATTTATAATCTTATTAAAACATGTAAATTACCATGCTATTAATTTACTAAAATTTTAACATTAATAATATGTATATTACTCATTAGTAAATAGTACATTTACCATAATATTACACATTACTAGACAGTTATAAGGGACCCAGATTGCTAATTTTATAGAACTGACCAAAATAGGAAAATCTATATATTCAAAATGTAGACTATGCTTTGGCAGAGGTGACATTAGGGATTGGTGTGTAATGGTTGAATGGGAGGATTTTGGAAGGGAATTAATAGGAAATGTCCTAAAATTGAGCTGATGATTGAACAAGTCTGTAACTATACTAAAAGCCATTGAATTATACTCTTTGAATGACAAAATCAGATAGATCATCACAGTAGTTTTATAAAGGAGAAACCCACTATCAAGTAACAAACTTGACTGTGAGTTTGGCTTTTAGAGTAGTAAACTAATTAAAAAATGGAAGTAACTCTTGAGACTTAAACAGATGGGAGTAGAAAACCACCACCAAGAGAAGCTGTTTTCATTCACTTGTGCTCCCAGTACAATTTCTGTTCTCTGGAATAAGTAGAGAACCTCCCAGTTTCATTGCTGACATGAATAATGGTTATTTGAAAGTTTACGTTCTATAGTCTTTCTTTAAAATTCATCTTATGTCTGAGTTAAGTGTATATAGGCTCAGTTGCAGGGTCTTTGCCTGCAAAAGTTGTTTCGTGTTTGTTTTGTAACTTCTTCCAACCCTGAACCTCCCTATCTACCATCCCTACCCATCATTTCCTGGCAAAGCTTAGGAAAGTTGCTTCAGAACAAGACATATAGTTCAAAGGAATCAAATCCTTCAGTCCTCTAGGGGCTTGGGCAGGAATTGTTTCTAATCTCTTTAGTCCCCCATACGCTGAAGGGTGTTCTGCTGATATTCAGCTCTTTAAATATTTCCGGAAGAATAGACTTAGAGAACATAATGCAGAGTGATTGTGAGATTTTGTTTTAATTTTTCGGGGGGGGGGAGGGTCATGTTGGTTGTGCTCAGAACTTGTTCTGGTTTTATGCTTAGGGATCACTCCTTGTGGGCTCAGGGGACCATATGGGATGCCAGGGATCAAACCCAGGTTAGCCACAACTCCTGATTGTGACATTTTACACTTCACATTGGTGCTGCAGAAATACTTTGAAAACAAGAAAAATTTCTTTTCCTTATTGGGGGGGGGGCTTCAGTCACTAAAAGAACACCCTCCTTCACCAGTGCAGCATTCCTAGCACCAATGCCCCCCATCTTCCTCCTCCCACACCCCTGCCTGTATTCAAAACAGGCATTCTACTTCTCTTATTCATTGACATTGTCATGGTAGTTGCTAGTGTATTATTTCTCTAACTACACCTACCCATTTTTGAGGTGAGTTTCATATCATGAACCAGTCCTTCCGGCCCTCATCTCTGGCCATTATCACAATAATGTATTTAATTTTTATTAAAATCTATAGATGAGTGAGACTATTCTGTGTCTCTCTCTCCCTCTGACTTACTTCACTCAACATAATAGTTTCCATGTCCATCGATGTATAGGAAAATTTCATGACTTCATCTCTCCTGACGGCTGCATAATATTCCATTGTGTATATGTACCACAGTTTCTTTAGCCATTCATCTGTTGGAGGGCATCTTGATTGTTTCCAGAGTCTGGCTATTATAAATAGTGCTGCGATGAATATAGGTGTGAGGAAGGGAATTTTGTGTTGCATTTTTTTTTTGTGTGTGTTCCTAAAGTATATCCCTAGGAGTGGTATAGCTGGATCATACGGGAGCTCAATTTCTAGTTTTTTGAAGAATCTCTTTATTGTTTTCCATAAGGGCTGGACTAGACAAGCATTCCCACCAGCAGTGAATGAATGTTCCTTTCTCCCCACATCTCCACCAGCACTTATTGTTCTTGTTCTTTGTGATGTGTGCCAGTCTCTATGGTGTGAGATGGTACCTTATTGTTGTTTTGATTTGCATCTCCCTGATAATTACTGATATGGAACATTTGAAAACTAGAAAAGTTTCTTCTTATCAGATTCAAGCTCATTTGATACTGGGTTTCCACCATCATTATTATATTTTGAAGCCTAAGCAAAAGAAAGGTGCCTGGACTAGATGGACTTTATGATCTAAAAGCAGTTTGTTCAAAAATGTGTTACAGGGTCCGGAGTGATAGCATTTTGGTAGGGCATTTGCCATGCACAGAGCAGATTCGGGACGAACCTGGTTCAATTCCTGTCGTCCCATATGGTCCCCCAAGCCAGGAGCGATTTCTGAGCACAGCCAGGAGTAAACCCTGAGTGTCACCAGGTGTGGCCCAACCCACCCCTCAAAATAACAAAACAAAACAAAAAAGTATCACAGTTTCATTTGGATACTTTTTCACCTAATGCTCTATGTGGCACAAAAATTTTGTATATGTTTTTAGCAATATTTTCTGAAGCCTCGTGACTTTATTAAAGCTCTAGTTCATATGGGCTTGAATATTTTGTTCAAGAATCATTTTTCAAGTTTATCACTTGATTTTGAAGAAGTATCACAAACAACCAAGTCAGTAATGTAAGATCTCTCTCAAAAACAGGGACACAGGGAGAGAAGGACATATGTCAACTCTGACAAACTGGTTATTTAAAAAGCCTTGTCAGTTAATAGTAAACATCACTAGACTTTAATGTGTGTTTACATAAAGTAAAATAAAAATTGAGTCCCCAGATGACTGACTTTTACCTTTACAGAATTAAGTCAATGTACTTCCCATCTCCCTCTCCTTTCTACCCCCTTCCTCCAGTCCTTTAACCTTTTCAGATAATTTTCACTATGGACAAAAAGTTCACAGTAGGGTTCTTACAGCAACTTCCTTTTACTACGGGGTGACTCTGAAGACCAGGGCCTTTTGGGGTTTCTCTCTCATGAACTCAACTCCGTCACTAAGAGTCCCTCAAAATTTCCATTTACAATGCCCAGGCAGGTTAGAAATCCAGTAACTCTGTCTCTGTCCAGTGCTCTTGGTTGCATCAGTAACTCCACTGTGCAGGTGAGTTTGCAGGTCAGTATCTCCTGTTAGGACAGTCCTGAGAGGAATTAGTACTTTTCCATTTGCCCAGCTTTCTCATGCATCAATAAGTATGGCAGTTCTCTAACCTCTTCTCAAGCTTGAGCTGAGACCAGAAGTACTTATAAAGTCCTTAAGGAAATTTTATTTTGTTTTATATAAATTTGTCAGTTACAGAAATAGTACCTCAAAGCATATGTTCTGTAGTAAATATACTAAATCTTGCTTCAGGGAAACATCCGAAACAGAAGGTTTCAATAACCAGGCAAACTAATTATTTGCTCAATGACAGCAGCCATGAACTATCCTCGGTGAAGAAGGGAAAAATCTACATCAGCCCCCTCTTAACCCAGCTCCTGTCTTTTGCAGGCTGCTCTTCTCTGGAGGTCACATTTCTTCATGACAAGTAGTATTTGATTTAGGTTAGAACCTTTCTGTTGTCTTTACTGTTATCACCCAGTAAATCAGATGCTGCTGGTATGATTTGGTATCTGAGACGTGATGCTTGTTATTTACTCTTCCAAGCTCTCTGCTTTGAAACAAATTTGAGTAGAAATATTCTCTTGAAATGTCATGATGGATATTAGTGTAACTTTGGGTAGAACATTTATTGATGTTTTCAGCTGACCAGCAGTAATTGGATTATAATGAAGACTTACGAAGAGAAAAAGTCAGAACAAGTACTTGCTTTCTCTTTATTTATAAATAGAAACAATCTGGTTTTTGAAAACTCCAGGAAGTGAAAAAACTATTCTTTGCAGTAATTTCTTCTTCACAGGAGAGTTGGGACTTCAATTTGCTGCCACTTGTCTAGATGCCTAAAATGTAGTTGACTGCAAAGAGCCCAATTGAAAAAAAAAATAGTAACAATCTCTATAGAAATCAGTGTTCCTAGAACTTCTAGAACTGTAAAGAAAGACTTCATCATAAGCTCCATTCCTTGACCTGTGCAGATACCAAGATCTCTAGATACAGAGGTCTGATTTTATCACCCATGATGGAGCAGACGTTTTCCATACACCACAAAGGGACCTAGGGGAGAGTAAATGAACATGCAAGGAGTCTGTAGTTATTCCCATGACAGTATACTTCAAGGGTCGAAAACCCTGTATCTCTTAGGCCAAGAGAATTCCCTTTCTAATTTCCCCAATATTTACTGTGCCTATGCAGAAAAAAAAAAAGCAGCAGCACAAAATAATCTTTTTTTTAATTTATTTACTTATTTTTTTGGTTTTGTTATTGTTATTGTTTTCATTTTTTTTACGCTGTTTTGTTTTTATCTCAGGACCGTGGTTATTATGTGGTGCTTGTCTTTATTGCTGTAGTGCTCATTGAACTTTTTATTTGATTTTTCTTTTTGTATTGTTGTGGTGTTTCTCTTCCTTTTTTCCTTTCTTCTCTCAAACTGATGTCAAGAGCCTCTAAGGACTCTGCCCATTTTTGGCTTGTTTGATTTATACCCCATTTTATTGCTTTTCTTTTCTTTAAACAGAATCACATAACTTGAACCATCTTGTTCTGCCTCTCAATTTGAGGGGGAAATAATGGAGGGTACCAAGACCAAACAGTTGTATGAGCACTGAGTAGTAACAAGAATGATTGGAGTTAAACACCAAATCCAAAGCCAACAACAAAAGAATCTATACCCAATCCACAACAAGTTAGACACAGCGGGGACCACTTATACTAGCAGCCCAAGGAGTAAGGGAGGGGGATATGGGATGCAAGCTGGGAACAGGGGTGGAGGGAGGACAACTTTGGTGATGGAAATTCCCGATTCATTGTTAATATATACCTAAAATATTACCTTGAACGATATGTAATCCACTTTGGTCAAAATAAAAATTATTATTATTAAAAAAAGAAAGAAATCAATGTTCCTATATCATCATTACTAACTGTGTGAGGTCCAGGGACCTGTCACAGGAAAAAACTCAGTGGTTTGCAGAATGACCTGCAGGAGGATTTGTCTACCTCAAAGTTGACAACTCAAGCTTATGTTTTCCCATAATCCTCATTCCATTACCAGTAGCCTTATTGCTGCTGCTATCGTGATTATGACCAGGGTTGCAAACACACTTGGTTCTGATGCTTGCTTGTATGTGTGGTTGTGGTACTGCTCACTGAAGGCCACACATTTTTGTTGTGATGCTCGCAAGTGCTTTTTGGTGGTTGCAGATTTGGCATAGGGTTTAGACACTTTCAGTTGTGATGCTTATCCATGAGTTTCTACTTGAATTCAGTGCTCAAACACACACACACACACACACCACAAACACACAAACACACAAATACACACACCTGGTAGGGAATACTGAATATCAAATGCTTTAATGTGGTGGCCAAGGGTTGCAACCAACCAGAGCATTGTTTATACATGGAGAGGAGGGTATGCCAGGATCTAGTTTGCAGTCCTACATTTTCCAAACAAATGCTTTATTTAGTTCCCGAGTCATCCATTGACCCCTGCTGTAGAGTTTTATAAGATGTATTAAATAGTAATGAATTCCATCAACTTTGCCTCTCTGGGAACGTTCTGATTTTTCAAGTATACCTTTTCTGGATATAATAATCTGGTTTTGCAGCTTTTTATCTTTTAGAACTTTGATATCTCAATTCCTCTGAGATGCATTAATTCTGTTAAATATCTTTTGGAAATTTTATAGGACGCCCCCTCTAGATGAGATTATGGATTCTTCCAAATGCTTTTAAAATTCTTCTCCCTTTTAACAATTCAGTTATATTGTATCTTGGTATTTATTGCTTCATCTTGATTGGATCTTCACTTGTAAAGTTTTCAAATATTAGTTCTTTAAATAAGTGCTCTGATTATTTTTTCTCCATTTTATTCATGTATTGATCAATTTGTTAATATCCCTAAACTTCCCTTACTTTTATTTTATTATATTTTTTCTCCTCTGATTGATCATTTCAATTGATCTATTTTTAAATTTACAGATTTCTCTGTTTGTTCAAATGCTATTCAATTTATATATTGTGTTCTTCCTAATTACAGGTACAGAATTACTTTTTAGTTCTGTTTTTTTTAGTGTATTTTTATTGACATTTTATCCATCCATAATTTTCTTGATATTTGTTACTTATCTATATTGTATTCTCCTGTAGTTTAATGAGCTTCTTCAGATTATTATTTGAACTGTTTATTTCATTGATTTATAGATCTCTGTTTCTTCAGGGTTATTTTTTGTGATTAATTTGATTCCTTTGATTGTCATATTTCCATGCATCCTTGGTTTGTTTGTTGTTGTTGTTTTTGTTTTTGGTTTGTTTTGCTGGGATTTGGGCAGTTAAAATAAAGATAACATCTCTCCCAGTCTTTATAAACTAATTTTGTTTAGGGAATAATGCCATCAGTCAACCTCGCTAGAAATTTTTTGTTTTGCTTGTTTTGGGGGCACACCTAGTGGTCCTCAGGGATTACTCCTGGCTCTGCACTCAGAAATCTCTCCTGGCAGGCTTGGGGTGCCAAGGATTGAACCTGGGTTCATTCCAGGTTGGCCATGTGCAAGACAAACACCCTACCGCTGTGCTATTGCTCCAACCCCCAGCTAGACATTTTGAGGATGTCTGAAACCTTTTCTGGGAATATGTCTTCTCTGATTTTGTACATGTAATTTCCCACATAAGGGAGTTTTATAGTTTCTTTTTCAGAGGTTTACAATCTCTTGCTCCCTCCAGTGTCTGACCACTGGATTTATGTTCTGAAATATGTCTAATGAGCTTCCATGCTCTTTTGTTCTCAGTGACTAGCATGCATAGTATGCTGGATATTCTCTGGAACTCAGCCCCTCAAAGCTGAAACACTAAGCACCCATTTCGTCATTCTCTTTTCTCCCAAGAGAGACACCCTGTATTCGACATTGTCTCATTGATAGCCAGCTTGGCGAAGGGATGTCAAAGGTGAACTGCAGTAATTGTTCTTATCTCTTCCAATGCAGTTATCCTTGACTTTGTGCTTCAATTTCTTGTTTCTGGGTTTTTCTCATAAAGGTTTTTGGGGTTGTAGGTTATGTCTGCATCTCTGTTGGGAACAAGGTTTGAGACTTTCTGTCTCACTGTCTTGGTGATATTTCTCTAGTCTCTGAGCAAGAGACCAACCTAACTTTGGATACAGTTTTTCTCTTTACTTATCAAATCCGTGTAATGAGTTCTTCCAGCAAATAATATAGTTATTTTAAAGGAAAGCTTCTGGCTTTTATGTAGTCATTTTTTTTATTAGAGGTACGAGAAAAAAACTCCCCATTAACCCAGACTTTCCTAATGTGGACTCTTTAGTGTAGGTACTTTGGTGCAGACCCCATGACCTAATTCTTTTCTTCTGCCAGGTCAAGTCCTACAATGGTCCCTCTATGAGCTCTGTTAGGAAGACTGTTGCAGAAAACTTAAAATACACTTTCTTCTCTGTTGGCTCTGTGTTTACAAGTACTCACAGGTTTTGATTTTTATTTTCATCCTTACTCTTTTTTAGAAGATAATTTCTATCATTACATGGAGTCCTGTGGTAGTGGAAGAAGTAAATGTGTATGCTTCCTCTACCAACTTTTTTGTTTTGTTTGTTTGTTTTGGATCATAGATGGTGGTGTTGCAATGGAACAGCTCCCAACTTGGGGCTCAGAGGCCTCCTCTCCCAGTGATCTCAGGGGTAGTATGTGATGCCAGAGATCAAAACCAGGTCTTCTCTATACAGGATATTGAGCTATCTCCCCAGCCCTTGTTCTGCCATCTGAAAATTAAACTCCCCAAAGTATTTTTTTCTTAGCAATCTCATTCCAATTTTTAAACAGCCCAATTCCATAGTACCTTTTCAACCTCGTCTTCATTAATACACTTTTAAATTGGTATTTGGCAGGTAATTTGTCTGGTAATAGGCAGAAGATGCTTTTTTGGGAAGGCGTTTCTTTTATTCATTGGTGACTGGGCTCTGAATGGAAAGAAATAACATGGCAGATATTGCACTGTAGAAATCAAATGAGCTGTTCAGAATTCCAAGAACTCATTGGCAATTTGCATTTTCTATTTTAGAATTGACAGGGTTAGGGGACACATGGCTACAAACACAGCTGCTACTGTCCATCATGCCATGAGTCTCTTGTTTTTTATAAAACAAAACATTCCCTTCACTCTTTGTGCACCTGGCACCGTACTCCTAAGAGTTTGACAGCCCTGTAGTGACCAGAGGTTTGCCATGAGCTTGCAGCAGAGTTAACTTTCCTGTCGCACTGGCTTGGTAAATACCCAGCCTCGAAAAGCTTGTATTTTCAGATACTGTTCTTGTTTCCTTTCCTTCCCAAGATACTCTATAATCACTTCTTGAAGCATATTGTCACAGGGAGCCAATTCCTTTGTATTTAAGTACTTAATAGTTTTAAAGTTCTGCCTGTCACCCTGTCCCAACCCCACCATTTCTTTGCTCCATCACTTTGTTGAGAACACAATTTTGTGTGTTACTTCTTGTTGTTTTATTCTGTATCAGGACAATGTTTAGGGGCTCCTCCTGGCTCTGCACTCAGAAATCACTCGAGGCTGTTCTCAGGGGATAATATGTGGTACCAGGAATCAAATCCAAGTCAGTCACCTTCAAGAAAAATAACTTACTTGCTATACTATCTCTCCAGTCCTTTGTGAGTTATTTTTATAGAAGATGGTCGGTTAAGAATCACCACCATGGCCCATCAAATAGCTTCTCTTCCGTAAACAGCTCCATGAAATGTCAGGTTGGCCCTTCACATTTTGTTCACATCTGAGCATATTCCTTTCAGCTTAGGTTTTCATTTATTTAGTAAAATAAGTCAAACTAGGGAAAATGCTTTTTACATTTTCCTCAATCTCTCCTTAGTTCTCAGTATAAAGCATTTCATAGTTTGATGCAGAATCATAGTATAGAGCATACGGGCATATAAATAAGATTTTAAAAGTTGGTCTTTTGGGACATGGTGCTGAAAATATTATTTAGGCTCCCAGGATTGACCATGAAGCCTCAACCCATCGTGATGCCCAGATTAAATTCTGAAGGCTAAAAATAAGAAATCAGAGAGAAGGGGCAGGGGACGTTCTCTGTTGCCCCCTCTCTCCTATTCCAACAGTGTGGGTTCCTTTCTGCTTCACTTTACTCCCCATCATTGAAGCTGGTACCCTCCCAGTATAGCCACTGTGTGTCTTGCCCATCTTGGTCATGTACTCAAGCACAGTTTGGAGCTGTTTTCCCACTATATCCATACACTTTAGCTCATTCTGCTAGTTTTCAGGAATTTCCACAGTCTCTGGTTTTGCCCACCCTCCATACCACACATGAGGAACTCTGACCCTGCCATTTCTATGTCATATGGATTCCTCTCTCAGCTTGGGTTCACAGCTCCTTAGTGTCCAGCTTCTCTGTGGCATCACTTTCTTTAGACCCTGCATCCCTTTTACTCATTGGACACACACACACACACACACACACACACACACACACACACACACACACACACACACACACCACTTGTCTAGCTGACTACTTACCTTTCATGTCTCTAATCAAATGCACTTCTTCCAGGAACTCCTCTCAGACCTTCTGTTTATGTGTTCCTGACCTTTGTTCATTTTCTGGCAGAAACACTCCCATGTAGCATGAAGAGGACCTACTACCCCATTTCCACCTGTAATGAGCTCTAGGCCTTTCTTTCTCTCACTATTCATGCCCTCTCACATGCCCCTGACTAGCCATTAATAGAAGAGATGGATAGGTACCACCTCCCTGCTGACTTTCAGTGGTACCAGTGGCTCCTTGATTTGTACTCTTCCAGGCAGTTTGTTTTAGACTCTTCAAGGAGCAGAGCCTTGCAGTTTGTCAGGGAAAAGCTAAAAGCTTGCTATAAGTCAGTTTATTAGGAAGTTATTTTGCAACTAGGGTCCAAAAGAAATAAATTTCTATACCAATGGGCTTTCGAAAAATATTGATGACTAAAGATTTTAATGAAAATAAGTAACCATGAGAACTACTCATGGAAGCCTATTTAAACATCAAGGTTACAAGGTTGTCCATACTACCGTGTTTTTTTCCACAAAGTTGTTCATGATTGAGTTACAGACATACAATGTACAATAACCTTCACCAGTGTACATTTCCTGCCACTATCAACAGTTCCTATTGTGTTGTAAAGCAGAACATTTTTATTAAAAATGACTTCTTATTTTATTTTTAATTTAAAACGTTTGTGTGTGTCTACGGCCATACCACCCTGAACGCGCCTAATCTTGTCATATCTCGGAAGCTAAGCAGGGTCGGGCCTGGTTAGTACATGGATGGGAGGCTGCCTGGGAATACCGGGTGCTGTAGGCTTTAAAATAAAGTGTGTGTGTGTGTGTGTGTGTGTGTGTGTGTGTGTGTGTGTGTGTGTGTGTGTGATATACATCTGTGCTCATGGCTCTGTGCTCAGCGATCACTCCTGGAGGGTTTGTGAAACCATATGCAATTCCATGGATTGAACTGGAGTCAGATATATGCAAAACGAAGTACCTTAACCTATGTACTATATGTCCACTTTTAATTTACTTTATTTTATTTAGTTATTTTTGGTTTTTGGGTCACACCCAGTGGTGCTCAGGGGTTACTCCTGGCTCTAAGCTCAGAAATCACTATCAGCAGGCATGGGAGACCATTTGGGATGCTGGATTTCGAACCACCCTTAGTCTTGAATCGGCTGTGTGCAAAGCAAATGCCTACTGCTGTTCTATCTCTCCAGCCCCACACTTTTAATTTTATTAATATTTTAATTTTAATTTTTTTTGCTTCTTGGGCCACACCCGGTGATGCTCAGGATTTACTCCTGGCTATGAACTCAGAAATCACTCCTACTTGGGGGACCATATGGGACGCCAGGGGATTGAACCGCAGTCTGTCTTAGGTTAGCAAGGACATGCAAGGCAAATGCCCTACTGCTTGCGCCACCACTCTGGCCCAATACTTTTATATTTTTATCTTTGGAACTCTTCCCTGTGATTTTTAGCCATCTGGTTCAGTTTGTTAATCCTAAGTCCTGAGGATGAGGTGTTCCTTTGATCTACCTAGTCAAGTCACCTCAGCAGAGCTCCAGGACTACATTGTGCTGGGAATTGATCCCTATCAATAACATGCAAGGCAGATGCCTCATCTGCTCTACTATTTCTCCAACCTGACTCATTTTAAATAAAATGGTCTAAGAAATACCAGTTTTGTGGTTTTGTTTTTTTTAATTCAAGATAGTTTTGTGATTTCCAAACCATAGCATGGAGAATGGTAGCAACTCTTGCACTCGCCAAACAGACCATCCTGGCTTCCAAAGAAGAGTTGAAACCTTACAGGCACCTTATGTCCAAAAGAAGACTTAGTTAAGTCCTGTTTTTCACTAATTTCCACCCATAATCTAAAGATGATATAGACTCAGATTTATAAGAGATGGAAAGGGGCCCATCGCAGGGGCTTGGTGTAGGTCTGACAACCTGAAGACACATGGTTTCTGAGAAATATGTAGAATTTCATATATCTTATCCTGATTATTCATTATCTACTATTTATCTAAAGAAGTTATATAAAACCATTTAAAATGATATCTAGATGCAATGCCATAAAGCTATGAAATGTTCAATTTTTCAGAAATTCTCATTTAGGTTTTTTGGATAGCTCAGTAGTAGAGCATTTGCCTTGTGTGTAAGAAGTTCTGGATTTGCTCCTCTGTGCTACTAAAATGAAAAACCAGAAGACTCATTTATTTTTTGTAGATTATACAAATATGACCACATGTGATCCATGCTGTATTAGACACCTATCACACTCTGGACACCTGGTCTGTCTTTCAGTGTCTTTGCTGACCATGGTAGTAGCATTTCAGACAAGATGGCCTTGCCCCCAGTTCTCTCTCACACAACACCTAACTTTTGTTCATTTCAAGCAGGCCTGGCTTCTAATGTTCTGTCAAGTTTCAAGTCTTTGGAACAATTTACTGTTTCTTTCTGGCATCATGCTGATTTCTTTTATCATTTCATACTTTTCTCACGAGCTATCAACATGCTATTTATCCTTTATTCTTTTGAAAATGTCACAATAAAGAATTCTGTTTGATTTTTTTTGAGCTCTCATTTTTGTCAACAGTTCCATGCACTATCTCCTTCTCCTTCACTGACTACTAGTTTTATTAATACATTTCAAAGAGTTCTTCTTACCCATGAAAATTACTTCACAGATTTTTAGTATTGAATTGTTCATGATTTCATCAAGGAGGTGACTTTGTTCTTTTATTTAATAAATAAATCATTTATTTAAGCATTGTTGTTACAAAAAAATGCCCATAGTTAGGTTTCAGTGCCCTTAACCACTTCCTTAACCAGTGCAACTTTTCTGCCACCAGTGTGCCCCATTTTCTCCTATCTCCCACCCCCTGCCTGTCTCTGGGACAGGCATTCTACTTCTCTCTCAATCTCTTTTCTCTCTTTTCTAACAGGTGGTTTGCACTATTGTCAATGAGGGGGTGCCATTCAGATCACTTTATCCCCTTTTAGCACCTAGTTCTTGTCCAGAGTGATCAGTCCCACATTGTCATGGTAGTTGTCATGCTTCAAATACTAACTGTACTCACCATTCTTTGTGGCAAACTGTATATCATGGGCAGGTCTTCCTGACCTTCATCTCTATTATCTTTAGATACTTTATTCTTTTGATAAATCAGATTTTTGTCAATGTCAGTACTGCATCACTGGTTGATCATGGTATAGGAGGTCAAAACTGAAATTGTGACACTGAAGAGCAGGTGTAGCAGAGGTAGCAAAATTATTGACTTATTCTCCAGGGAAGAAGCACCATTATATACATTGTATAATCGACCATAGAGAACTTATTCATGAAGTTGGTATTGAGGAAAATTAATTAGCTTGCTTTCAAGCTTTAAGTTTCCCGTGTTATAATGGATGCACTATACAATTCTGTATTCCTGCCCTAGAGTATATGGAGTTAACATTCAAAGGGTGCACTGTGATTAATCAATTAATGTTGATTAATTAATCAATTAATCAATATTGATTGACTGTTTCCTGAACGATGCTATGCCAGACACTATGATGGTCTCAAGCACTGATATTTAAGACATGTGAACATTTCATATGATCTAACATGGTATGTCAACAGATATTCTTTCTTGTTTCCAGCATGCAATCCTGGCTTTAAAGTTCATCCTTGCATTTGCCATTCCTGACAGACCACGGGATATCCAGGTGAAACTGGCCCGATTGGAATTTGAGTCATTGGAGGCACTTAAGCAGCAGGTAAGGGCAAGAGCTCGAAAAATAAATACTTTTTTTTTAAAGCAAATACCATGGGGACATAACCTTTTGGGCATTCTCTCTCTCAATATTACCTTCATTCTTGAAGTTACCCATTTAAATACAGAAATCTCTGACTTAGGTTGGCAAAACAAAACTAAAATTCTAATGATGTGAACCACACAGATTTAAAGAGCTAAACTAAGGAAAGCAAAAATATTCAAGCATGTTAAATAAATAAGACTAAAATTTAGCCAAAGGGTTATACAGAAGTTTACAAGAAACAGTCACCATGGAGCAGCTTACCACATTCTCTCAGAGTACCTTCCTCAGAAATTTGAAGAGAGAAGAAATCAAACCCTAAATATGATCATGCAGGGAATAGAGAGAGAGAAAGAGAGTGTGTGTTTGGGGGGGTGGGCAAAAGCAACAAAAAAAGACCAGAAAATAAAAACTGCTTTCCCAGGGCTTGCTTTTTTTTTTTTTAAATAATATTTTATTTAAACACCTTGGTTACAAACATGAATGTGGTTGGGTTTCAGTCATATAAGAGGACACCCCTCCATCACCAGTGCAACATTCCCACCACCAATGTCCCAAATATCCCTCCTCCCCACCTTGCCCCCACCTGTACTCTAGACAGGCTTTCTATTTCCTTCATACATTCTCATTGTTAGGATAGTTCGCAATGTAGTTATTTCTCTAACTAAACTCATCACTCTTTGTGGTGTGCTTCATAAAGTGGGATGTAACTTCCAGCCCTCCTCTCTTTTGTTTCTGAAAATTATTGCAAGAATAGCTTTCATTTTTCTTAAAACCCATAGATGAGTGAGACCATTCTGCATCTTTCTCTCTCTCACTTATTTCACTCATTTATTTCACTCAGCATAATGGATTCCATTTCCATCCATGTTAGGAAAATTTCATGACTTCATCTCTCCTGATGGCTGCATAATATTCCATTGTGTATGTGTACTACAGTTTCTTTAGCCATTCACCTGTTGAAGGGCATCTTAGTTGTTTCCAGAGTCTTGCTATGGTAAATAGTGCTGCAATGAATATAGGTGTAAGGAAGGGATTTTTGTATTGTATTTTTGTGTTCCTAGGGTGTATTCCTAGGAGTGGTATAGCTGGATCGTATGGGAACTCAATTTCCAGATTTTGGAGGAATCTCCATATCGCTTTCCAGAAAGGTTGAACTAGGCAGCATTCCTACCAGCAGTAGATAAGAGTTCCTTTCTCTCCACATCCCTGCCAACACTGCTTGTTCTCATTCTTTGTGATGTGTGCCAGTCCCTGTGGTATGAGGTGGTACCTCATAGTTGTTTTGATTTGTATCTCCCTGATGATTAGTGATGTGGTGCATTTTTTCATGTGCCTTTTGGCCATTTGTATTTCTTCTTTATCAAAGTGTCTGTCCGTTTCTTCTCCCCATTTTTTGATGGGATTAGATGTTTTTTTCCAGAGGTGACTCCACCACCAAAACCAGCGAACAATAGGGCACATGCCTAACCTGTGCTTGGCCCTGGGCTCCACCTAGCACTGCATGTCCCTCTGTTTCCTCACCCCACATCACTAGGTATTGCCCTCGTGAGCCCCCAAGCACCACTGTCCTGGGGTTTGTCAAAAATAGCGACTTTAATAATTTAAATAGAAAAAAGCCATAATTTGGGTGATTTTTGTAAGAAAAGTAGGGTCTGAACATATGATTCAAACTAATAAAAATGCCTGAGGGAGTGTGCTTAAGGAGATGAAATGGGGGAAGGAAAGAATGGATCGTTGGTGGAGGGATACTGACACTGATGGTGAATTTGGAGATGGATCGCTGAATGCCAACACTATTATCAACAGCTTTGTCTAACTACAATAAATAATCAAAGAAAGGGTGAATGAAGAAACAGCATGTTTCTGATCCTCAGAGTTAGTCTTCTCTAGTGATTCTTAGACCTGTAATGAGAAAAGCAATATGCCTCTATCATTAGGGACATCACTGTCTGGGTTTGGAACCTCAGTGACCTCATAGAACTATGGACACAGTGGATATATAGGGCACTGGCCTTGTGTGTGTGGCCTATTCAAGTTCAATCCCCGAGATCCACCAGGAGTGATCCCAGAATGCAGAACCAGAAATAAATTTGGAGCACCATAGATGTGTGTCCCCCACCCCGGCAACAAACAAACAAATAAACCTGAAAGTATTAAAGGTCCATGAAAAGGCCTATAGTCAGCCACCAGTGTAAATGCCTTCCACGTCAAAACATAAAATTTTACAAATGTAAAGGAAAATAGTAATAAAGTAAAATACATGAAAATCTAGCATGTTTATATAATTAAATTATAAGAAAATTCCAGAGATAAATTGGAGAAGCATTAGCAGCATATAAAAAGTTAATTTTTTAATTCAGATTTTTTTCTCTAAATCCATAAAAGATAATTTAGTAACCTAAGGAAAAATATATAAAGAGATGCTCAAACTCTCTCAAAGGAAATGTACATTAAAGCATGATGAAATCCTACATTTTGCCCATATTATGGGCAATTATTGGTTGTTAACATGTTCCTATTAATGTGGGGGTGCACATTATTTTATATGCTCTTATGATATAAATTATTTCAGTCTTTCTAGAATATAGTTAAATCAAAATTCAAATACTCCCCATGCATTCTCTTTCATTCACTCTCTCCATCTCTGTCTCTGTCTCTGTCTCTGTCTCTCTCTCTCTCTCTCTCTCTCTCTCTCTCACACACACACACACAAAGAATTCTTGTTAGGATAATAGTTTTATCTTTAAATATTATCAAAGCATAGTGATTGAAACAAAATTTTATCAAAAACCTAGGAATGAATAAATTCCTCAGGAGATTACTGTATAAATAAATTATAGTATATCCATATAATAAAATTCCATAAAACTGCTTTTAAAAATGTGTGGCATATTTTTAAGTAGAAAAGAAGGACAGAGAAAAATATACTTGAGTTAAAAATAGGAGGAAAGGTGAGGAAAATGAATGAATGCTAATGCACATCTTTGTTTCCCTTGGAAGGGCACTGAGAAGAATTATGATTTATCTTTTAATACAAGGTTTTAATTTTATGACATACACATAATTATATTTTTAAGAAAAAATGAATTATTTTGAAGAGGAATTATTTTTCTTTTTGTTTGGGTGCTCTGTGATGCTCAGGGCTTACTCCTGGATCTGTGCTAAGGGATCACTCCTGGAAGTTCTCAGGGACCATATGGTGATGTCAGGGATCAAATATGGGTCAGCTGTGTGCAAGACAAGTGTCCTACCTGCTGTACTATCACTCTAGCTTCAGATTATTTGCCTTTCTGTCTTGATCTTCAGGTCATATTCAGCAGTTCTCAGGGACTACTTCTCATTCAGTGCTCGGGGTTACTCCTGGTGGTTTTTGAGGTTCCATTTGTGGTGCTAAGATCTGCACCTCAAACTTCTGTCTGCAGAGCATGTGTTCCAATCTGTTGAGCTATTACCCCAGTTTCAGGATCATCTGCCACATTATCTATATGTATTTCATTTTTAAACTCCATATTTTAACCTGATATAGATTTCACTTACTCCGGTCAACCTCAAGGGTCAGCAGCAAAGAGTAGGATGAATGAGTAGGAGTAGAGTGTAGCCTCGCCTAGCTTCAGCTTGGCTTAGACTTCACAAAGACCATCAAGGCAGAATCTAGCAGTCATAGATGCCTAATACCTACATCACCTGTAGGTGTCTCTGGGCTGTCCATTGTGTCTCCTCTCTTCTCCGTCTTGGACTCAGTACATTATATGCTCACACCCTGTGCAGACCTCCAAGGTGATAGAGAACCTTCAGACTGGAGGATTCAAGGCACAAACTGCATTTCACAAAGGCCCTCCACCTCCTGCTCATCAAAACCAAATATCTCCTTAAGGGATGTTTTCCACAGTGACAAGTATACAGAGACTATCCTTGGACTGGGAAAAATTATTTGCCCAATATCTATCTGATAGGAGTTCACATCTAAGATATACAAGGCTCTGATAGAAGTTAGAAAGGAAAAAGACATCTGAATATTTTAGATAAAAAATGGGGAGAAAAAATGAACAGATATTTTGTCAGTGAAGAAATACAGATGGCCAAAAAGCACATGAGGAAAAAAATGTTCCACATCACTAATCATCAGGGAGATGCAAATTAAAACAACAGTGAAATACCATCTCATACCACAGAGACTGGCACACATCACAAAGAACAAGAACAACCAGTGCTGACTCGGATGCGGGAAGAAAGAGACTCTCATTCACTGCTGGTGGGAATGCCAACTAGTGCAGACTTTTTGGAAACCAATATGGATAATCCTCAAAAAACTAGAAATAGAGCTATGATATGATCCTATCTCCATAGGATATACCCTAGGAACCTAAAAACACCATGCAGAAAAACTCTGCATTTTTTTTGTTCATCACAGCACTATTTACAGTAGCCAGAATCTGGAAACAACTGAAGTGCCCAAGAACAGAAGAGTAACTAAAGAAACTTTGGTACATCTATACAATTGAATACTATGCAGCAGTTAGGAAAAATTAAGTCATGAAAATTTCTTGTATATGGTTGGATATGGAGATTATTATGCTGAATGAAATAAGTCAGACAGAGAGGTATAGGCATAGAATAATCTCACTCATTTGTGAGATATAAGAAAAATAAAAGTATGGTAATAATATCTAGAGACAATAAAGATGAGGCCCAGTCCATTGTAGAAATCTTGCCACAAATAGCAGTGAATACAGTTAGAATAGAGAAGGGTCCATTATGACAATGATAGTTGGAACTGATCTCTCTGGACAAGAACTCCTGAAAGGGGATAAAATGACATGCATTAACAATAGTCAAACCATAGTGTCAAAAGATATTGAATCTTATTAGCATGTCACAGGTTTACTAAATACATTTACCTAAAGTTCTGCCACTGAGAAGTTATATTTTATTCTAGGGATGTCCTGCTTATAAGAGTTTACTTTGGGTATGGCCATATAAACCTCAAATCTCAGCTCCTAGACTTCCATATCTCCAAACATACCCAGTGGAGAAAATCCCAGTTTAAAAGTAAAGTCTATACATAGTTAGCTTCATGGAAAGAGAAATATGAACCAAAGTTTTATCTGAGTATTTGGAAAGAAGAAGAATGAAAAATATGGGGTTGGAGAGATAGCATGGAGATGCATGCCTTTCATGCAGAAGGTCATTGGTTTGAATCCCGGCATCCCATATGGTCCCCCAAGCCTGCTAGGAGTGATTTCTGAGCCTAAAGCCAGGAGTAACCCCTGAGCACCACCAGGTGTGACCCAGAAACCAAAAATAAAATAAAAATAAAAAAAAGAATGAAAAATATTTCATGTCTCTTAAGTTTTATTTTTTACTTTCTTTGAGGAGACGAACTCCCAGTAGTGCTTGGGAGACCAAGTGCTCCAGGCTTATCCTAGGAATCTCAGATAAAAGCATGTACTTAGTCCTTACAACCATCTCACAGGCCTATTTTTTAAAATAATTTTTATTTTGACCAATGTGGATTACAAATCTTTCACAGTAATATTTTAGGTACATGGTGACATTGAATCAGGGGCATTCCCACTACCAATATTGTCCTCCCTCCATCCCAATTCTCACCATGCATCCCATATCCCCCTCCTTTGCCCTCCGGGCTGCTAGTATAAGTGGTCTCCCCTTCACAGGCCTAGTTTTATTTTTGTTTTCATTTTATGTCTATAAATGTATCTCTCTAGCATCACTTTCTTAAAAACATGCTTAGAGTGTTGATTTTTATGGTAAGGTTTTAAGGTCCCAAGATATGGACATGTTTAGAGTTAGCACATTTATCAACTGTCTTCAAACAGGACATCCCGAGCTTGCATGATAAGTAATTTGTGCACAATAACCACACCCATAGCTTGAATGTCTATGCTACAAGAGGGGGCAGGAAGTAGTGCTGAGTGTGGTCAGGGGTTCTCATTCTTAATAGCAAATACACAGAAAGTGCCTCCTCCCAGCTGTTTCCATGACATTTTCCTTAAAATTTTTCTTAAAATCATAGTCTGAGAAAAGTTGAGTGAAAACTGGACAGCAAACCCAAGGCAAGTGGACCTCTCCTGTGCTTTCTTTTACTGACCTGTGGTGTTGTGTCTGATATACTGCTCTAAAGACAGCTCCACCTCCCAAATGCTTGGGTTAGCTCTGCCAAATCAAAGAGATTTTTCTAAAACTTCCTATTTCATCTCACTGTACAGAGATTCCTGAAAGACCCAGAAAGTCCTTGGTGTAAAGAAAAGGTCACCCACTTTTGCTTAAAAAAAAAAAAAAAAAACTAAATAAACTTTTGGCCTGTCTTCCATTTCTAGGATATATTTTTTTTCCTTACTTTATATTTTACTGTCTACTTTGTAAGTGGACTCTTAACTCACTAGGTTATTCTCAAATTCCCAAGACTAAGAGCTTCTGCTATATGCTCTGATCAGTTCTGGGGTCCCAATTCAAGCATGGGATATTAAAATAATATCTCAGAAGAACTTTAGTTAATGCTTAGTCTAACCCCAGACTCTTGCAGAAAGTGACCCAAATTTTTTTTTCTTTTAATGTAATTTTATTCTAGGCACCATAGTTTATAACACCATTAATGATAAGGTTTCAAACATCATATTTAGCATCACACACCACCAGATTATCTACTTTCCTACATCATTATCCCAGTGTCTCCCACCAACCCCTCTTCCCACTCCAGCCTTGTTATATTCCCACCTTTTCCTCCCCTGTGGTAAGCTTTCTTCTAATGATCAGTTCTCAGCTCTGTTGCCTTTGGACATTTATTATACCTCGACTTTGTTCTTTAGTATGAGAGACAGCATTCTGTTTCTGTTCCTCTCCTTCGACTAACTTCACTCTGTGTGATATTCTCTAGATCCATCCACTTAACAGCATATTGCATGATTTCATCTTTTCTTAAATCCAAGTAATGGTCCATTGTGTATAGCTTCTTTATCCAATCATCTGTTTGGAGGCACTTGGGGCATTTTCAGATATTGGTTATTGTGACTACTGCTGTGCAAATTGAGAATTTATGAGCATCCCAAGAAATTTGGGAGGAGTCATAGATTAGAAATAATGCTTTTACTAATTTTCCTATAGCACCATCCATTAATTTATGTTATCCCATTAACTGTCTCGTTGTTTTCTTTTTTTTCTTCTTTATTTGAACATCTTGATTACATAAATGATTGTGATTAGATTTCAGTCATGTAAAGAACACCCCCTAGAAAGTGACCCAAATTTGGCAGTAAGATCATAATTAAAAATCACTCCTATGAATAATTACTGTATTATACTTTAGGGTTCTTTTTTATGAACAAACATCACTAAAAACTATTAATGTGTATTTTTGACTGCACTTGAAAGTAGAAGTTTGGGGAAATGCCCAGGTCCTGCCCACTCTAGACTCTGATTTTCGTTCTAAAATGGGCCCAAGTACCTACATTTAAAAACCCTTCCTACTGCTCCACACCCCTTCCATCCACCTGAAACCCCTTTTCCCATCAAAGATTAATCCCGAACTTGGTCAGGTAAATTCCAAAAACCACCAAGTTCTGGACTGCGTTCAGTCATTCTGAATGAGCTTGGCAGCTTCTTTGTACTTCTGAGTTTTTTGTGCAAGTTCGTTTTATAAAATGAAAGACTAGTTCATGCTCTTTAGGAATACTCAGAAATCTCCATTTTACCCAGCACTGCAAAGCTTCAAATGCAGGAGCCTGTTCTGTGGGTTCCAGTTACTTCTCTCAGCTTGTGATGGTGGCGGAGGGGGAGCCCAAGCATAACTTGGGGAAGAACAGTACTGGAAGCTGTTTTTTCTTTCTATGTCAGATAGGAAACCACGTGCTATTTCTAAATATAGAGGCAAATTAGATATACTTGAAGGTGAAAGGCAAACTTGTGAAAATAAAATTGTTTGCTTTTCAAAGGGCATTTTTAAATGAGTAGACTTCAGCCTGGAGACCTTTACAAAGAATTCTAGACAGTAAATATCATCCCAGTGATGCCCTTTTATTTCTTTTCAAATTGATTTATTCAACTCTCAGCAATTTTTGATTCCATTATAAATGGATTCCTATATCTAGGTTCTGTTTGCTCACCCGGTGGCCTGAAGCACTTCCAGGAAGACACCCCACTTCCTCAGCTCTGACCCTTCTGTCAGACAGCTCACTGGGGACAAGGTACAAATGGGGCCTTCAAAAGGATAATAAATCCCTTTAAAGCACAATGAAAATTTTAAAATTATAAAAGAAAGGAAGGGAATGGAAGGAAAGAGCACAGTGCTGATTCTAGCCTCAAGCACCTTCCTCAGGACTGTGACCCTTGACCTGGCAGGCAGTTGGCCAAGCTTCATGAAGCAATGGCTTCATTTTAGGTTTACAATCTTTCCCAAGAACTAATGGTCTTTTTTTACCCACTACATTGTTGGTCTCAAGTTCCGGTAACTACTAAAGTTAGTTTCATAGTATACAAAGGGGTGCTAACGTATTGACTATTGGTACATATAATCCTGTGTTGACCTGCCAACCTGAAGTTCAGAACGAAATGTTGAATCTAGGTCAGAGCCTGAGTTGTTGGGAAGAGGATGGTTGGTCCATTCCCCAGATACATGGTGGTTTGTCTTCCAGCTCTGTGCATCTTCAGGGCAGATAACCTGACTGTCCTCTGTCATGGTCCCCCTAGTAGAATCCTAAGAGTCAAAGGAGGCCATATACCACTTATCAAGAGGCTGGAATTGAAACCAGGTGAGGGAGGAAGAGAGTCTCCTTGGGTGTCTCAGAAGGTATTCTGGGACTAGGATTCAATGAAGAGGCAGAGTCTCATTTTTGCAGAAGCAGGGGCTGCTTCCATGTCAGGTGGATAATCATAGTTGGCAGGTGATGGGTGGGGACTTGCAGGCACAGAGTTTTGTTGTTGTTTGCTCCCAAGTGGTGTTCAAGGGGTCCCTTCTGGTTGGCTAGCTAAGCTCACAGTTCAGTACAGGAGGTGGCTCAAGGAAGAGGTGCCTCTTAGATCCTGCAGTGCCTGAGATTTCTTGGGTCACTTCAGTAGTGCCTGAAAGCCTCCAAGGCTGAATCCAGAGAGGATTGGAGGACCAAGTGGTAGCAGGGGCCTAATCAGTCAGCATTGCAAAGCAGACACCTTGACTCTTGAACCACCTTCTGCATGTGCCATGATGCCTCAACAGGGTTCTCTGGATAGAGTTTATTAACCATTTGCACGTGCTCATTCACACAGTGAATTTTCCTCTAGTCACAAATAACTTTCTTCCTACGTGAGTAATGCTCCAACAAAACCTTGTATCTCTGACTCTCTGCCAATCTCCATTACATCATTTTCTCTACCTAATGGGTCCAGCTCCAGCCATGTGGTACATTCCCAGATCCACCTCCAGGGAAACTTCTCCTGTATTTGCTCCCCTTTGCCTGTACAGCTATGCTGTGCTGTCTTCCCTTACTCTTACTCTGCTCAGGGCTGTGTGCCAGTAGACTCTGACTAAATCTCCACTTAATCAAACTGAGTTTATTGACTCATACATAGTTCAGAAGCTAATATATTAAGTAACTGACAAATTATGTCCTTGGACAAAGAGAAAGAATCTAAAATAGTCACTCTGGCAAAAAAATAGAAATAGCTCGGTCATCTACCTTTTGGGGTCACTAGGAAGAGAATGCTTTCTGAGAAATTGCATGTAGGCACTTGTTATGGGCCTCAGACCCATCCTTGATAGTTTAAATTCTGGTGCTTGCTTTTTTTTTCTCCCCAGTAAAACTGGTTGACACAAGTAATAAGGATATAGCTCCCCAACTAGTAAAATATCTAATCAAGCCAAATAGAATTCTGAAATAGTTTGTGCTATTTTCCCAAATTCAGACTCTGGGCCAATCCTGTCTTATTACATATGTGTAGACTATTCTTCTCCTGTATATTGTGTATTCATTAGACAAAAATACTTTAAAGTATGCAGAGGCATCCAGACATTAAAATAGGGTATTTTGTTAAAGATCTAGAAAGCTTCTAATCATTTTTGTCTTCCCTAGTAAACAGTCTCTGCAAATTGCTACTTATCTCTTTCCCTTGATTCTTTAGGCAAAATTAAAAATTTTGTACATCCTTATTTCACATCCAGCTGTCTGAAGCATAGCTAGAGTCAGATTTGTTTTTACTTGTAAAAATTTACCAAATGGACCATAAAAAAGAAGGAAGGAAATGAACATTTTCCGAGTCACTCTAGGAGCAGATGAGAAGCAATGAGGGCAGAAAGGGCTTGGGGACAGATCCCATCCACCACAAAGGCTCTCTTGTTAGTGTGCTGAAGAAGAGTATGACTATGGCACTCTGTCAGGAATATCAGTAGAGTATGCCTCTAGTAAAGAAAAACATTCTTCGTGTAATAGGTTATCCTAGAAAATTGGAAATGCTTAGTACTGTATATTTTAAAAGTAAAAAAAAAAAAAGAAATAATATTTGGTAGATAAGAAAGTTCTAAGTGTTTTCATCTCAAATTTAGTACTAGATTTAGTTATATTGTTTTTTCAGGCCAATAGGGCCGAGAATAGGCCTTTCATATTCAGGTCAATGTCCAATCATGGATCTGTTTTTACTTCTTTTTCAAATGTTTTAGGATATTAAAAGACCGTATTATTGACTTTATCAATGTCAAAGACATTTGTGGCCCCCATACTACTTTAGTCAGTATAAATTCAATATAAATTTGTCTTACTCCTTGGGGCCAGAGAGGTAGCATGGAAGTATGGCATTTGCCTTGCATGCAGAAGGACGGTGATTTGAATCCTGGTATCCCATATGGTCTCCCAAGCCTGCCAGGAGCGATTTCTGAGCATAGAGCCAGGAATATCCCCCTGAGACCTGCCAGGTATGACCCAAAAACCAAAAAAAAATTTTGTCTTACTCCAAACAATTTATATTTGTTGAATGAATAAGTCAATAAGTAAATGAATACTCCTAATGTCAAAATACCATCACTTAGTGAGTTTTGTTTCTTAGTAAATTCAAGTCCTTTGACTTTGAAATTACTCTTTGTGTTTCATAGTTGTAATTAAGGAAACCATTATTAAGAATATATCATATTAGGAGACCACAGAATATTTTCAATTCTTGTTTTTAATTCTAGGAAATTGTTGAAATAGAAAATATTTTATTAAATATTATAAATAGTATTGTTTTCCATTGATTTTTCAATGCTACTAATGCTTAGAGATATGACTGAAAATTGCATCATGCAATGAAAGCAAACCTAAGAGCCTAACTACACTGAACTTATAATGATTGACAGACTAGAAAATAGACTTTAAAGTAAATTCTTTAAGAGTATATTTGGTGTTTTGCTTTTTTCCCCCTAAACCTAAAGTGTGGAGGGGCTAGAGCAATGGCGCAGTGTAGGGCGCTTGCCTTGCACGTGGCTGACCCAGGACAGAACTCGATTCAATCCCCAGCATTCCATATGGTCCCCCAAGCCAGGAGCAATTTCTGAGCGTATAGCCAGGAATAACCCTGAGCATCACTGGGTGTGGCCTAAAAACAAAAACAAAAAATAAAGTGTGGAAAATAATAACATTTGAATTTGAGAACTTTATAAAATTCTGTCTACTAATTTTAAAAATCAGTCTCACTATAATATAATAAACTGTGAACATAAACTTACTGAATCTATATGTAAGTCAAAATTAAAAGTTGTGATAACTCACCATCAAATATTAGATACTTCTATGATAAAAAAATAACAAAAAAGTAAAATATCAGGAATTTCCTGCATTAAATAATTATCAGTCACTAGAGTTGAAAAACTATAGAAATGATCTTGGTCTCAAACCCTCATTTAATAGATTAAGGAACCAGGTCACTAAGTTTGGTTGTTATTGTCCAAGGTGACCCAAGGACTCTTCTCCCTTAATATTTATACCCTGTGGAAATGCATCCTACCTTGTATTTTGGCTAGTATGTATGACATGTCAGTATATCTCTTAAAGGCTGTTAGAAAATAAAAGTATGTCTGCTGCTTCCTACTCCTTGAGGATTGTTTGTCTTTCAGAAACCAGCAAGCACTCTGGTGAAGGTTCTCAAACAGCCTCTGCTGGGGTCCCTAGAATGAATTCCAGTAGCCCTGTGAATTAACTGTTTTAGAAGCAGATTCTCTTATTCAGTGGATGGCACATTTTATTCCATAGTAAGATAGAAAATATTTTAAGCATGTGGTTTGTATACTCCATTGCACAGCTACTCAGTTCTGTTGTTCTAGGAAAAACATGTCTATAGACAATACATTAAAGGAAGGAAGTTTCTGTGTCTCAATAATACTTAATTTACAAAATTAGGAAATGGGTTAGATTCAGCCTCAGACCATAGTTTGTCCTTCCTCTATTCCTGTAGCCTTTGCCTACATTTTCATCAGAGGCCCTGAGTCGAGTCATCAGCTGCTTTGAAATTCCTAACCCACAGAAATTACAAGATTTAAGTGTTTGTTGCTTTAAGCTACCAAACATTGTGGTTATTTATTAAATAAAAAATTGATAATAGGGGTCAGAGGGATAATAGATTGAGTTGGGTGATTGCCTTGCTTGCAGCTGACTTGGGTTTGATCCCAAGCATCCCATATAATTTCCCAAGCATTGTCAGAACTGATCCCTGAAAACAGAGCCAGGAATAAGCACAGAACACTGCAGGGTGTGGTCCGAAAATAGAAGAAGAAAAAAGAAAGAATGAATGAAATAGAAAAGCTGTCATTTGTCGAAAATCAAGCTGTCAGTTATCCCCAAAGTCCATCCTATTCTATATCTTGGCTGTTGCCTTCCTGCATGAATAGCACCAGAAGATTTAACTGTTTGCCCAAATGTTTCTCCTCAATTCTTTGTCACTAAAATGGTTCCCATTGAAAATGTCTTTGAATTTTAGTCCAATGATATAATGGTACCCATGGTTCAATGGTAGCAGTGTCATTGTTAATCTATCATGAAGATATTTATTTTGTAGACTATAGAATTAGAGCTGAGAAACGTGCTGTGGACATGTTTGCATCCCTCAGCAGAACCTTCGTAGGGTCCAAGAACCTTTACGAAAGTAAGCGGGAACACGAAGCAGACAAATATGAAATATGAAAATGAAATAAATGAGACCACACAAAATGCATTATATGGGGACCCACGTCCAAGGGACGAGAGACAAATTTTACTGTTCAGCCGATGACATTTTTAAGCACAAACTCTGGTATGCAAGGTGTTTTCAGGGAAAACAAAGAGCAGAGGATCTTCCCAATGAAACCAGGCCCTGAATCTACATATCAAATAACTAGTTGTAGGTGAGAAAGAGCCCTGCTAGAGGGCTGGGTGAAAAAGTGAGGTGAAGGTGTTTTTTGAGTAAACAGAAAACAGGTTTTGCAAGAAACCAGGAGGAGAGGGGCAGGTTTTGCGAGAGATTTTTATGATGTTTATGTAGTTGCCGGAAAATAGATTTTTGGGGGGATGAAAATAATTGTTTACTATCATAGAGCTAGACTCAGAAAGAACAAGGTGCTGGCGCCAGGTTATACTAGAAGTAAGAGTCACAAATAAACTAGCCATCAGGGAGCTTTTGGCGGGCTTTGGTACTGAAATTTCTTTGTGAGTGTAGAGAGGCTAAGGCCGAATTTCTGTAGTAGGAAAGAAGACAAAAATCAAATAAAAGGAAAAAGGAAAAATGTAATGTCACAGCCGTGTCAGAACTACAGCCAGCAATCCGCGCAAAGGATCAATGATAGACTTCTCTAAATGGGCCTTCTGGCAGATAATTCTTGGGAGGAAAATTAGGCACTGCACCAGGAAAGCCAAAAGCCACGTCTGATGTGTGCTTCCTTTTGCAGGTAGTGACAGAAATGGATCTTGTTTTAAGGTACACCAAGTCCTGGTCTGCCTAGATTATAAATATACTTAACCTTTGTATTCTACTTGACCATTGCTATCAGAGCACTAGCAAATAAACTATGTTAGTTACTCTTTACACAGCATATGAGAATAAGCCTGGAAGTTTTCATAATATTTTATAAATGAGGAAACAGAGACTGTAGTATTCACCTCCAGTTTAGTTTCAAAAGTAGAATGTGTGGGGGGCTTGAAAGAGGGATGGCTCAAAGGATGGAAAGCCCCAGGAATATACAGTTCCACAGACACCGAGTGGGAGCAGGTGGAAGTGGCTTCCCAAAAAAGGTCAAATAAAAGACTCAATTTAAATAAAAAGTAGCTGGATCCAGAATCTGGAGTCCTTGGTCCATTGTTTTCTTTCTCCCTACACTTCTTTACTGTTGTTTAAAGGAGAAACAGGTAGAAATTGGCTTAAAATGTTTTATTTAAGTTACAAAGTTATTAATATTTGAGTTTTAGGAGTATAATAATATTTCAACATAGTTTCATCCTCCTCCAGTGTTCCCATAATCAATCTTCCCTCTCCCCAACACCCTCATCTGCCATCTTGATGGACACATTACAAAGTTCTGTAGTTGCAGTTCAAATGGCATGTTGTCACTGTTGTTGAGCTTGTACCTTGGATTTATAGCTATACTACTCTTCCATATTACTGTATAACCGAAGTCTCAACCCTTATTCCTTTATTAGTTTCCTTTACATCTTCTCCCTCTTGATTTATTTTTTTCCTCTGTCCTTCTTCTCATTAAACTCTGCAATCAGGGGTAATCTAGAGATTCTCCTTTACTACATTACATTTCTTCATCTAGTTAAGTGAGATTATCTTGTGTTTATATCTTTTGCTGACTTACTTCACTCAAAAAGATCTTCCAGTTGAAACCAGGTTTCAGAAAATTGCGTGTTTTCATCATTCCTCATAGCTACATAGTATTTCCTTCATCTATAACACATCTATGTAATCTGTCATGGGCACCTATGTTGATTCCATATCTTAGCTATTGTATTAAGTACAGCAAACAATACAAAACTTTGTGGAAGTCTCTACATCCCCTTTCAGTCCCTTTAAAATGGAAAACCACTTACTGTCAGGTGCATTAAATGGATATTTGAAGTAACTTGCCTTTTGCTTGCCATAGCAGTAGCATATGTTGGGTTTAACTATATTATTTCTTCTTTACGTTAACCAAACATTCTTGATGCTGCCACTTTCAAATAGAAAAAAAAAATGACATAAGTAGGTACAGAAAGCAGTGGGAGCTCAAAGAACAGAATACTAGACCTGAAAAAAATATCCTGGATGATCACATTTAATTCAGAAGTACCCACTGTTCTTTTTTCCTTCCCAAAATCTGTTTAATGTTAGTTTTCCTATTCTAAACATGTGGTCCTGGAGGCAATAGCTTTTCCATTATGCATTTTTTTAAATATTGTTTTGACTTTTAAAAAAATTAGTGCTGTTTCTTTGGATAAGATCTTCAAGGCAATTGTTATCTTCCAGTCAACTGTTATCAGAGCTATAACTTAAATTTTTCTTATCTCCTCTTATCTCCAGTTTTGAAAGAATTATGTATCACTTGTCACATGGAAAACAAGTGGATCTCAAGATTCCTTCCAGTTCTTCATTCAAATTGCTTAAAGCAGTGTTTGTGTGGGTAGAGTTACGGGTTTGAATTGTCTCAGGGGGGAAATGATAGACATATATTTAATTTGCAGGTCTGGTTTTAGTCAGAGGCACGAGAGAAAATGAGTCAGAGAAGCAGTGCTCCAATCCATCTTCTTTCACATATGATAAATATTGTTTTGATTAGACTCAGAATTAATCCAGGTTGTCCTTTTGAGATTCTTGGACTAATGTTTTCCCTCATTCAAAAATGTAGGTTGTAGAAAAGCAACACTAAACTCATCAATCTTGGACTAAACTTTGTCCAGGATAGCTGTAAACAAATCATTTCTGTGAAAATGATATGTGACTAAGCAAACAACTGCCCTCAGAGAAAATCACTAGAAAATTGTCCTTAGTATTCAGAGCCTGTTCCTTTGACCTTAAGTGGAGTATGGGGTTCTCTGAAAACATAACCTAAACATGCCCAGGACAGGATGGGTGTTTTGCCTGCCTTGAGAATTCAGAGAATGACGTTAGGAGCATTGAAGTCACCTACACAGCATGGGAATCCCAGCTTTCCCATTACTAAGCAACTGGGAGTCAGATACCAAACTTCTCTAGGTCTCAGTGTCTTCCTCTGTAAAATGAGCTTGGCGACAGGAACCACCACATGGGGTGAGCAGGTGGAATGCAGGTGAATATTAATAACAGGATCTGAGTGTAGCAAAGAACTCCTTGACCACTAAGAGACTGGAAAAAATATTCTTGAAAATTTCATTCATGGAAATGACCTAGTCTGTCCTTCATTAAGGACTTACATAAAAGGACTTGTACTTTAGAGATTTACCTCTTTGCGAGCAAAGATTGCTCTTATCTATGACCCCAGACAGCCATGCAACTTTTTAATTGTTGTACAACTCACTATATTTGAATCTGAAGCAGAGATCTTTGGAATATTCATTAACCAAGCAACTTTTGGATTTCAGTGAGTATCTGAAAAAGTGTAGTTGGTAGGTCTGTGGCCTTCAGAAATTATAGTGGGCTATTTATGGTTAACTCTTTCTGCCTGAAAGGAGGACCTTGTATTTTTTCTATAAAAGAATTCATTTAGGTTTCAATGAATCAAGGGAGAGCCTTTCCAGTGAGTATCATGATCATTTGCCATCATGGAATCGATAATTGAGCTCAAGCAAAGTACTCATAGTATATTCTGCATCATTAACTTTTCCCCTTCCTTGGCCCCTTCCCACTTGACACCTTCTCTTCTTTTTTTCCTGTTTTGTTTTGTTTTGTTTTTTTTTTTTTGGTTTTTGGGCCACACCTAGCAGTGCTCAGGGGTTACTCCTGGCTGTCTGCTCAGAAATAGCTCCTGGCAGGCACGGAGGACCATATGGGACACTGGGATTCGAACCAACCACCTTTGGTCCTGGATCGGCTGCTTGCAAGGCAAACACCGCTGTGCTATCTCTCCAGGCCCTTTTTTTTCCTGTTTATGTTTTTGATTGAAAGGACTTTGACACACAGAGTGCTTATTCTTTGAATCTGACATTATCTTATCCCAGCCATTTTTTGAACCTTTTTGCTTTGTGCTCATAATACTTGAAGTTTTGTTTGTTTGTTGCTTTTAACTTTTTATTGAGAAAAACAGTGGGTCTGCTTTTTCTTCAGTTTGCCTCTTCAGTTGCCAATGCATGCCTTATTTCTTGTGGTTCTGTGCCCAAGTTTTGTACTGAGATCTGCAGGGCCTGACATGGCCACAGGCTCTGAGCTCAGTCTGCAGTTCTACCTTTGATGATCTTCCCTCCCCAAAGGTTGCTGTCCTTAGAGGTGCGGGTAGGACAACCCTCCTGTGCTGGCCACGTGTACTGAGAGGTTGTCCTCCCAGGACAGCTGGTCCCTGTGAGGGATCAGGGAGCCCTGCTGGCTACTTCCCTGATAACAGCAGGTGAGATGAAAATAGATCTAAATTGATTCCTACTGTCAGAGATGCAGCCAATCAGCCAGTTTACCCTCCGTTTTCTGAAGGAAACAACCTTACCTCTGTTGATGGTCATAAGTGAATTCATTTGCGATTGTTGCCATAACAGGAGGCAAACAAGGAGTCCATCTTAAACTGGCTCCCAAAAGTAAATACATTCCGGTGGAAAGAAAACTTTCCATCATCCACCCCCTTCTGCCACCTCTTCTGGGGATCAAGCAACCGGGAGGGCTCTTAGCCAGAATTGCTTCCTGCCCTCTTTGGATTGTTTCATTCCCAATTACAGGCCAAGTAGGATTCTGCCTGCATAACAAATTTGTTTGAGATCATCGTGCATCATGCGCATATTTTTTATTGTCCAAACAAGGCTGAAAATAGGGCCAAAGGGATAGCAAGCACAGCCGCAGGGCGTTTGCCTTGCATGTGGCCAACCCAGGACGGATCCTGGTTTGAATCCTGGCACCCCATATGGTCCCCCCACTCCCCGAGTCTGCCAGGAATGATTTCTGAGCGCAGTTAGGAGTAACTTCTGAGTGCCACCAGATGTGGCCCCAAAAAACAAACAAAAAACTCCACCCCCCCCAAAAAAAAGAACAAAGCTGAGAATAAAGACAATTGTTTGATCTCTTTTACTTGATTAAAAAAAGGGGTGGGGGGATTTCTCTGTAAAAGAGAAGGCCAAAGGCTTAGCGAAATAGCTTGAGCCTTGGAGATAAGCAATTGCCTCAGAAGTTTGGAACTGCTCTCCAAAAGGAACAATGGGGTGTCAAAGGGCTGGAGGATTGTTCTAAAGCTGCTGGTTTGGGGGTTCTCAGTCATTACCAGCAGGCCTGACCTGGGACCATGGAAAACAGCCTAGATTCTTGCAAGAATTTTTCAATGCCTCCTTTCCCATGTTCTCTTCACATTAACCGCAGCCACACTTTTGATCTACTACTGATTTCAAAGCTTTGTGCCACTCATCCTGTCCCCACTTCAGCTCGATCCCCCAGACTCTCTTTCAAACCTAGTGTGTTTGGTTGAAGAGTGGTTAGAGAGAAACTGGCAGGGATGGTGGTGGGAGGGCAGACTGGGTTTGATTCTCATTCATGTGTGCATCTATGACCTAGTGGTTTTCCTTTTTATAGTTTCAGGGATCTTATTTAAGCTATCAAGTATCAGCTGTGGTAGCCCAGATGTCTCTATTAGTCCTACTTATTAGTGAAAACTGCATGCTGCATACAAACATTTGCTCTCTCTGGTACTTGGACCTACCCTCTTGACAGATGTGGGGAGCTCAAATCAAACCCTTTAAACTGCAGAGAGTAAAAAAGCAAAGGCTAATAAAAAAGAACATAAGGCTTTAAAGATGAAGGCTTGGAAAATAACAAAGTGATCGTGAGTTAATTACATCTTAATGCAATGCTAATCTTAGGAAGGAAGGGTTGGTTAGCACACTGCTATTCCCCTGGAAACTCATTTTTCTGAAAAACAATAACTCCAAGAGACAGTTGTTTCCTGTTTCCTGAAATACGGTGTGAGGCAACTTTGAATGGTCCCCCTTTAGTCGTCATGCCATCTGCTTGTTTGCAGCCAAAGTATAAATTTTCCACTGTTCTGAGCTTTGGGATGGTGGCATTACTCCAGAGAGAGAAACAGCAGCGTGGGGAGTCCCATGGAAGTGCTCCTGCCAACCCTGCTAGCCACTTTCAGTTCGTTTTCATTGATTTGATTAGAGAACAAAGAACCAAAGGGAGATATAATGTCTTTTCAAAATTGGACTCCGTTCCTATATTCTCCGCGGCTTCCAGAAGATTAAATCTCACTTAATCTGTCTTCCTCGAGTACCCATTTGCATTTGGATTCTGAGTGAGCCCTTCATTCAGTTGTCAAGATCAGTATGGCTGTTTCCAAAAGGATATAAATACAAGGGTTGCAGGGGACAATTTTATTTTTCTCTTATAAGAGAATTACAAGGCACAAAGGTGGTTTTAAATGTACCCTTCAATTTTTCAATATAGTTTCCGGTGAATTCTGAATTTCATCTGCGTTCTACTATATTTATGTTTGAACACATTTTAATAACCAACTTTATTGTATCACTATGTTTAAACATGCGAATTCATCAAAACCCTTCTTGCCTAAGACTGTAGATAGACTAGTTGAGGCGAGAATTTGGTTTTCAGTGCATGTGTGCGCATGCGCGCGCGCACACACACACACACACATACACACACACACACACACACACACACACACACACACACACACACACACACACACCAAGTTTGTACCTATATCACAAAGTTGTGCCGAAGATCCTTGTCCTGCTAATGTTATAGAACTAGTCTTATAGGCAAACCAGTGCGAAGCATGTTAGCTTTTCTCTGCCATGTTCCTTGGACTGTATTCATTTACTTAAGAAGTATCAGAGAAAAGTTGTTCCTCATTTGGTTCTTCCACTCTATGTGGAAACATTCACCAGAGCCATCTTTTCCATGGCGTGTTTACTAATGAGTGTTCAGTTAGAGCAGTGCTTCTCAATTATTTTCTGTCATGCCCCCCTAGGAAGAAGAAAACATTTTCATGCCCCCCTGTGTGACTGTAAACAGTATCTTTATTAAAAAAAAAAACTTTAACCTGCAAAACAAAATATATAAAATAATTTGAGCTGATTTTTTTTTTTTTAATCAGAGGTGATGTCTGGATGAATGGCTACAGTGAGCACGTTTTGCAATGCATAGCTTTTCGAAGCGGGGTTTGAAGCAGGACACAGCAACTCTCAGCTCCAGAGACATAAACACAGAGCTTAGCTTTATGGAGCCTTGCACCCCCCCAGGGGCACACCCCACTATTTGAGAATCACTGAGTTAGAGGAGGCTGAGCAGGATGGAATGGGTATGATAATTGCTTCTGCCTGCCTTCTAGTGGCTTAAATGAATGACACTTTGGTTGAAAAAGTTTGCTTAAGCCTTTCTAGAACACATAAAAAATGGCTTACTATGATGACTTGGCTTTTTAAAAAAGAAAAATAATTACAGGGGTCAGGAATATAGACCAGTGGTTAGGTGCATGCCTCACATAGCATAGACTTAATCCCCAGCACTAAAATATGCAGAAAAACTCACAATGTTACAGTCTCTAAAAAATGCCATTACAAGCCATGTCAGAATTTATATTACCTGAAGAGGAAATAGTATAGTATGTAAGTATATATATATGGCTAGAAAGAGAACTTTAATACTTTAAAGTAAGTTTTTAAGGTGCTAGTAATTGAGCATATTTGAAATGTTTTAAAGAACACACCCTTTTTTGCAACACCCTCTTAGTAAAATACAGTTTATAAAAATATGCATTCTTCTTTTGGGGGGGGGGTCACACCCAGCAGTGCTCAGGGGTTATTCCTGGCTCTAGGCTCAGAAATTGCTCCTGGCAGGCATGGGGGACCATATGGGGCACCGGGATTCGAACCGATGACCTCCTGCATGAAAGGCAAATGCCTTACCTCCATGCTATCTCTCTGGCCCCAAAATATGCATTCTTATTTTCTTTATTTTACTTTAAAGTTGTGTTAAAATATGTTAGAATTTTTAAGTAGTGTTAAAATATATTAGAATTTTTAAGGCAGAAAGAAGTCAAGTAACCTTATAAAACACACTTCATTTTTCTCCTGTCCATTTTGCAGAAAGGATGTGTCTTAAGTAATAATGCTGGAGGGGGGAAAATGTGAATTTACAATGAAATGTTAAAAGTTGTAAAATGCCAGGTTCTCTTAAAGCCCCTAAGAGACATTTAGATGGTGTACTTTTACAAGTACAAATATTAACCCAATAAATTAATTGAGTTTCATCTAACCATGCAGTACAATAATATTCATATGCTTTTGAGTGTTATAATTGCATTAGTTATAATTGCTTTTTTAATTTGTGTCAAAATTAACTGGCAAAAACAACAGTAGTTGTAGATATAAGCAATGGGAGAGGCCCAAGATTCTGAAACATAGAGCTGCTTCTGAGGAAAAACACTTGTGCTTCCTTTTGTCCTCCGTGGCTCTGGCTCCCACAGATTTGTTCCCTCCCTGCCAGTTACAGGGATTCTGGAGAGTTGACTAGGCAGAGCTGGTGGGATATGTTTTTAGATGAACCTCACCAGGTATAGTTAAAGTATTAAGGTGGCTTGAAAAGATAGGGGAAAATGGTGTTGGAAAGATACTATCTAACTAGCCTGAAAACCTTTAGAGCCATAAGTCTTTCCCACTTCTATTTGGTATCCTCAGCCAGATAGGACAAAGTAAGAGCTGGCAGGAGAATAAGGCTATGAGTGGTCAGGCAATCACTGCATGCTTATCCTGACTGCCATAGGTTTCTCTCATTTATTCAGCTGACTTTGGGTCTGCATTCTAGGTGCATCTAAAACAGGCAATCAGTAAAACTCAAATCAGTGCAAAAGGAGCGTACTTGGAAAAACTAACACCAAACAACATTTGGTGAAACTATAAATACTAATTAGGAATCTTTGGTTGCCCAACTATTTGTTTCTCAAAGGAGAGGGTGCTGAGTTAAAAAATAAAATCTGTTTTCAGAATCACTATATATACACTATTGGATTTCCTTATGTCTGTTTTCATTTGGTTTGTGTTTGCTTGTTTTGGATTTGAACCCATACCCTATGGAGCTCAGGGGCTACTCCCAGCTCAGTTTTATGGGGATGATTTGGTGCCAGGGTTTAAACTCAGACCTCCTACTTGCAAAGTATGTGCTCAGCACTTTGAACTCTTTCTAGAACTGTCATTTGATATTGCCAGAAACTAGGAATGACCCTCAAGCACAGTAACCACTGACTACTACTGTGATCCAAAACCACACGCACACAACACACACACACACACATACACACACCACACACACACACACACACACACACACACACAGAGAGAGAGAGAGAGAGAGAGAGAGAGAGAGAGAGAGAGAGAGAGAGAGAGAAAATAGCACAGCAGTTTCCGTTCTAAGGACAATTATGATATAACTTAGTCCTCCAAGATAATGGTCAATGAATAAACCATTAATCAGGTTTTTGGCAGAACCAAGAGCCATTGTCCCATTTGAAAATTCCTTCTGTACAAGAACTGCTATCCATGCTAACAAGCTGTGATTTTCCATCTCCTCTGCCAGGATTAGGATTCAAACCTCTAATCAACTTCAAACTTGGCTGTTATTTTGTGAGTTCAGCCTTCCTCTGCAGCACTGTGCTGAAGCTCTGTTTGCTCCCATGCGCCCTTTCCTGGAAGTTGCAGCCCTCTGACTGCTTCCCTCCTCCCTAAATACCTCCACCAGGGTTTCCTTATGCTCCTGTACTTCCTGTCCAGAAATAAATAATACATACTTCAGATGACACTCCTGTTCAGAATCCTCCACAACTTTTTCTTCACAGTATCCCCATATCCCACCCTTGGCCATGTTTCAGCCTCTTCCTGTGCACATTCCTCTTATCAGGTCCAGGAAGTTGTACCCAGCTCCTCACATACCTTGTCCTTGTCCTCTGCGTGTCCTCTCTCTGGTATTCCCTTATGTTTACTTGTCTTCCTGGAAACCCCATCCTCCTCTTTCAAGACTCATTCTGTGGGTTACCACCCTCCTTCCTGGACAGCTGTCATGTGAGTTTCTTAGAGATATGCATTTTCCTCATCCCTCATTGGTGGTGGTGCATTGTAAAGCATGACATTATGCCCCTCAACCTGGCAGTCCCATGTCTGCATAAATACTCCCAGAGATAGTGCATTCATTAGCCCTATCACTCCAGAGAGAAATGCTGTAGGTCAGTGCCTGTGTCTAGGAGCCAGCAAAATTGAACAAAGTCACAGGACAGGAACTTTGGCCAGCATTCTATACATTTGTGAGTCTGATCAGAGTAGTCACCAGCCTTTGCTCTGGTGTTCTGATAATTAAGTAGATGGCTTGAACAAGGCTCACCCAAGGCAGCTTTCTCACTTCCCTCTGGTTCTTCTCTGGGAAAATGAGTGCATACACTGTGGAGTGAGATATCCAGAGGACTGCTTTACGACATGCTGCACCATGGTGTATAAAATGCTTGTGCAAAGAGTTGCGCAGCATTTGAGATGTGCTCATGGAGCATGGTGTTTTCTTATCTCTGTGTTCCAGGGCTGGAAGCTCTTCTTCATTTTCAAAAAGGTGCTGTCTTTGAAGCAGGCCAGAGGCCCTGGACTGAGCCATTCTCCATTACATTCTCTCCTCATCCCCTCCCTCCTCCATCAGCATCCATGATACCGGAGGCATACACTTTGAAAAAATTAGATTGGTTAAATCACACCCAAGAGAAAAATGAAAGATATGATAGCTGTGTAGATCACTCTGGATGTTGAAAGCTACTTGCTCGGGGAGAGAATCCCTGTTCACCTAAATGTCCTGCCTCTCTCTGCTGTCACGCATTAAAGTGAGAGCTGTCATAGGTCATCAATAACCAATAATTCTGGCAATGCTGTGTTTGTGCAGGAAACAGCCCTCTGTAAGCTAATAATATCACAATACAACACTATGACTGCAACTTCAAAATAGACATCCTTTGGGGCTAGAGTAATACAGGTAGGGCATTTGCTTTGCATTCTTTACCCCAGGTTTGAGCCCCAGCATCCCATCTCATCCCCTAAACACTACTGGGAGTAATCCCTGAGCATATGAGCTAAGAGTAAGCCCTGAGAGCTGCCAGGTGTGGCCTCTAAATCAAAATCAACAGACCAAAAAAAATTTTTGACAAGAAAATGGTCAGAAAACAAGAAAGATTTTCTCTTGAAAAATGATGAATTTTGAAGGAATGCTAAAAAATGGTGGAGATAAGACAGCAGCAGTAGTGGCTGTAACAACTTGGAGGAGCATTGAGATGCCAAGCGTAATTTGTTCCCACTCAACCTTGAGCAATGGGGCACCCAACTCCTGATGAAGAAGGAAAGGTTGATGACAAGATGGAATACCAAGCTCCTAGGAAGATTTTTTTGGGAAAAAATGATGGGTTTTGAGGGTCAATATACAATACATTGGATAGGATGCTTGCCTTGCACATGACCAACCAAGGTACCAACCTTGTACCCTCAGCCCCTCCAGGAATGATCCCTGGGCACAGAGCCAAGAATAATTCCAGAGCACCACTATATGTGGCCTGAAAAAAATGATTAAAAAGTAGAGATTTTTATGTAATTTTTAAAAAACTTTAAACAGTATGACTTACACAGTTCATAATTTAGTTGTTTCAGGCAATTCTCAGTACAAATTCCACCATTGTCCCCAGTTTCCCACCTTCACCCAAAGTTCACTCCCTTAGCATGCACAAAATATTTGCTTTATGTTGCTTGCTGCAACACACACTAACATAAAATTACTCTTGCACTAATTATTTTCTTTGTGGCGGGGGTGTTTTGTGATGAATGGACAGAGTTGCACATGTGAGCTGGTTTTCTGAGACTGCACACACATGCTGACTGTGAGGTTGCCTAAAAGTTCTGGCCCTATGAGATTGCATATATTAATTGTGATGTCAGCACACTTGGTTGCACTGTTCATTATTTTGGTTGCACACACTGGCATTTCCCACTCAACCCCTAAGACTGTCCCTTTAGCAGGCACAAAATAATTTACTTTATATTGCTTATTCAAACAAAAATGAAATGATCAAAAAGTAGTTCAGTGAAATTAAATGTGTTAAAATTGTTCTATCTCACAATGATATTACTGAAGATATGGGGAATTTACTGAGCTGATTGGTCTGAATTGAGTCTTCTGAATTATTTTCAATTATTGAGTTTAGTGGGCTTCTGTACAAGTTTAGCATCTAATTTGCTGTGCTGCTATTACTGGACTGTCAGTGCTGTGAAACTTGGAGGTGTTGCATATGGCCATGTGCTTTAGGAGTTATGGAACTGAAACAATTCAGTGGCTTGGCATCTTTTTGAAATTAATTGTGAAGTTAGACTGTTTCTTTATTATTTTATTTTATTGAAACCATTGTGATCTACAAAATCCTTCATAGTTGAATTTTAGATATACAATGAGTCAAGGTAATTCTCACCACCAGTGCCAACCTCCCTCCATCAACAGACCCAGATTGCATCCTATACCACTACACTTTGCCCCCTGGCCTGCCAGTATAAAGGCCCATTTAAGTTTAGATTGTTAAAGTTTAGATCTCTTGATTCTCTGTTGTTGGCTTTGGCTTGGATATTTAGTTCTTTCCTTTTTTTCCTCCACCAATGTACATGAGACCATTTGGCCTTGGCCCCCATCCTTTTATTTTACCTTTCTTCTCAATGTTATAGAAAAAAATGCAGAAATATGAGGTAAAACAAAGTAATCTGTGTCCCACGGTTCTATGAAAAAGATGGGATCAGGGGCCGGAGAGATAGCACAGCGGTAGGGCATTTGCCTTGCATGCAGAAGGACTGTGGTTCCCGAGCCTGCTGGGGGCGATTTCTGAGCGTTGAGCCAGGAGTAACCCCTAAGTGCTGCCAGGTGTGATCCAAAAAAAAAGAAAAGAAAAGAAAATGATGGGATCCCTATTTAAAAGATAAAAAAGAAAAAAGAAGAAGAGAAGAAATAAAAGGGGATTTCAGGTTTTGGCATAGGCACAGCAAAAGTTGGGGAAAATAGGAGAAACCTTTGGCCTAAAAACAGGGAGACCCTACCCATGAAGCATCCTACCATAAGATCAATTAAGGCTCCAGGCATATTATGTTGTCTGACCCCAAAGTTTGTCTTTATGGGCCCAGTAAAAATCCTTCTTAATCACAGTTGTCTCAGGCACATTCCTATAATTAGAGATCTTGGTTTTTGCACAGATCGTATGTCAAACTCTGGGTGTCATAAGAACCCATGCTGGAGCAAGTTGGTGCCAGGGCAACATTGGGCTTTCCTCAGTAGAAGTTTGATTTCTGGTGCTGGTGCAGAAAATGGTGTCAGTTCCAAAGATGGGACCCAAGGTTCAGGGGTGAATGGCCAATATCTGATTGATTGAAGCCTAAGTCAAGTCACTATAACAAATGTTCAGGGTAAAAGCACCCCCCTCACAAAAAAATTTTTAGGAGTTTCTATCTTTTTATTAGATAAGAACTTCTTTCTATATGTAAGATTTTTTTCCCATTTTAATGTGCCTATGCAAAAAAGAACAATGTCACACATTACTGGTGCATATGGGGGTAAAAACAACAAGCTAAAGTTCTAACATGAACTCAGAAACCCAAGAGAAAATTATTTACTAGAATTTTCTACTGAGCAAATTCTAAAAATGGATGGGGAAATCTGGGGATGGTCTCATGGAGCTAAACTGTTTCTATGCCTGAGGATGTTGGATATATATGGAGTTGCTGAACCTTTTAATAGAACAGATTTCATTCCCAGGAGGCCCCAGAGGTCTCAGCCAGGAGGTCTGTCTACCTGGTAGATTCAGTTGTTTGGTGTCTCTTCAAGATTACTTCTGAGATGAGTTTTACCCCAATGTCCTGAAGCTGTAAAAACAAATGGCTGTGGACATGGTGAGTCCATATGTTTGTGTACAACATGTGCTTGTTCTCACAAAATTTCTGCTTGATAAAGGTTCTGACTCAACCTAACAGTGCTATTCCCTGCAGAAGCACTGTAGCATCGGCTCTTTGGTTCCTAGGAGGCCCATTCTGGAGAGCACTGAGCCTGCTCTGATAGATGGGGCCTCCCTGCATCCTAAGAATCTATCCCTGTGGTGGGTTTATGCCTTCACTGCAGTGGTGGGCTGGGATTGGCCTGCTCCACAGAGACCATTTCTTTTCCTCTCTACCACCTTTTTCTCAGCTGGTGGTTAGAACAATGATTTCACCCTAATGACCTAGATACTTAGAGAAAATGGTTTTCCTCTTCAGGCCCACAGAAGTGCGTTCTTAACCACTGTCTAAGTAGCAGAGGAAAACCTAAAGCTGTTAGATAAATGTGTCAACAGCTTGGCAGTGAGAAATGTGTCTATGAGGTTGGCAGTCTAGTGCTTTAGGGAAAAATACCCCACAGCTTAAATACCCCATGAATCCTCGAAGCCTCAGCCCATTGTGTTCACAGGGGCTTTGGGGATCCCTGCTAAAGTGGCTATTCTCCCAGCCTTACTCACCCCCTCTGGAGCCGCTGGTTCTGGAGGCCATGGGGCTTCCTTTAATGAAGTGCTGTACCTCTTCACCCTAGGATGCCTTTGGTGGGTTGAGGGGGACTGGAATGTATCTTAGAAACTGGAAACTCCTAAATCCTGCAAAAGTAGGAACAAACAATTTGCCAGGAAGAGCCAAGCAATCTACAGGAATTTTAATTTTCTTGAAACAAAGGTTGGGCAGGGCCAAGATGCAAGGTAGATGGTGGGATCTCAGCATTAAATTTGATGCACTTTCTCAGTCTTTATTTTATTTTGATTCATTTGGAGTTTTTTGTATTTTGCAGTGTCAGGGTCCTGTACATATAAAGGCATGTACGATAGCACTAAACCACATCCCATACATTTTTATTGTAAAACTAACAAGTTTAGATATAATTTCTTTGACAGTGTCATGAAGGCATTGCATCAAGAATGGAGCATAGGGGCCGGGCGGTGGCGCTAAAGGTAAGGTGCCTGCCTTGCCTGAGCTAGCCTTGGACGGACCGCGGTTCGATCCCCCAGTGTCCCATATGGTCCCCCAAGCCAGGAGCAACTTCTGAGCACATAGCCAGGAGTAACCCCTGAGCGTTACCGGGTGTGGCCCAAAAACCAAAAAAAAAAAAAGAATGGAGCATAGTTTCACTAGGTTCCTCTCCCTTTTACCATTAACACATGACCACACATTTAGCAGCTTAAGCCCACACCCAATAATTACCTCAGTGTCTGTGAGGCCAGCTGTGGGTACAGCCCATTAGTGTCTGTAGACTGAGATGGTCACAACATGAGCACTCTTCATATCTACTGGGTCTTTGGTCTCAGCAGAACCTCCTCTGGAAAAAGATCTGCATCTAGTTCCCTGCTTTCAATTCCTGGGTTATTACACTCTGCTGTGAGCCCCTCATCCCACTCCTTTTTTTTATTGCTGGCTGTCTTTCTGGAGCTATTCCTGTCTCCTAGGACCCACCCATAGTTCTTGCCATATTGCCCTCTGTTTAGAATTTTTTTTTTTTTGGTAGGAGGAGAGGTTTGTCTCTTTCAGTAATTCTTTGTTTTTTTGTTTTTTTTTTTTTTTTTGGTTTTTGGGCCACACCCGGTAACGCTCAGGGGTTACTCCTGGCTATGTGCTCAGAAGTTGCTTCTGGCTTGGGGGACCATATGGGACACCGGGGGATCGAACTGCAGTCCATCCAAGGCTAGCGCAGGCAAGGCAGGCACCTTACCTTTAGCGCCACTGCCCAGCCCCTCTTTCAGTAATTCTTAACCAGCCTGGCTTACCATCAGTGGATGGGCCCAGTGGTGCCAACAGTTGCCTGGACCACTCCTACTGAGTGTTGAGGTCATTGGGGTCTAAAGCAGAGCATTCATTAACCCATGTGCTGTCTCTCTAGCCCCGAGTCTCCTTTCAAGTAGTTATTCAGTGTACTGAATAACCTCACTTTTGGGTCACTTGAAATCAAGGAATGACTAGTGACTAAAAGTTAAGAAATTTGTAGCATCCACAAAATCCCTTCATCTTTGTCACATGATACCAACTCTGGGAATGACATCTCAGTCTCCTTGCCATGGCTCATTGATGGAAGCAAGTTCTAGCTCCCACTCATGTGGAAGTTGCTAGTGCTGTCAGATCCCAAGCAAGTGCATGACCTTGCCCAGACCAGCTTAGGGTGGAGTGGAAAACTACAGATGGGAATGAACTGAATCAAACCTCCTGGAGCGACTGCAGTGAAACAACTCTTTATTACCAAGGGAGAAGGATTATTTAGACAGTTATACAATCAACAGGGTTTACCTGTGCAGGAAATTTTAACAAAGGGAAGGGAGATCCTTACTAGCCAGGTATACGTGTATATGTAATGGGGAAATGTGACCCATGTGACTGAGGAAAGCACAGAAGATGGGTTCCATTGTGATATGCCAAGTACTTGCTATATATGCCTGAGGGGCTCTAACAGCCAAATGTTTCTCTGTCCCCCAATGAGGGAGGGGACCCTTGGCTTACAGGGTGCTTCCTTTCAAGGACTTTGTTTAGCTGGCTTGAGAGTCTGCTCTCATAACTCTCAATGTGTCCAAACCTGTCACTGAAGGGCCTCTGCTACACATTCATACTCGAAGACAAAAGATAGTCCCAGACAAGGGTACCAGGGGCCGGGAATTAGTGAGTAGCTGGAGGAGATAAACAGCCATAAGCACAGCCATACATCCTCATTGAAAATTCCTTTGAAGTTGGAAATTTATATTACCCTCCAATCTTGGTATGTGGAGTACATATCCTAAGAAGAGGGATATCATTTGCTGCCAACTTTTTAGAATTGACAGCACCTACTTGTAAGCAAGTAGGCCACATTTCCAAAATATACCACTGCAGTTTACTTTGGGTTTGGAAGGTTTTGCAGTTCCAGGGAGTTTCTGCACAGTAGGCCTTTCATCAACTCCACCCCACTCATTGCAGCCATGTGTGGTGATCAGCTGCTCTGTTGCCCCCTTTCCCACAAATCCAAGCAGTCCTTACTCACATAATGGCCCATGCATGCACCCCAGCCTCTGGACCTCTTGTACAGCCCTGTCTCTTCTGATCCTACTCCCTTCCTTATCTCACTGGTGTCAGATGGAGATGGCAGGAGGAGGACTAAATTCCATGGACTCTTGTCTGTCATCTAACAATGCTGAGGTGTCTCCTGAATGGTGCCAGAGATCCAACTTAGGGCCTTATGCATACAAGGCTGTGGCTAGCCCACTTAGCCACATTCCCAACCTTTTTACAAATATGGAACACATTTTACAATAGCCCAATGAGTTCTCTGCAGAAGTCAAGGGTGCCCTTGGGTACAGGCTGAGAACTGTCACCCTCCTCTGTCATGGAGTCTACTTATATGGACGTGGTGTTAGCTGCAGTGTTAGCTGCGGCGAGCCTTCAGGGCTGAGGCAATGCAGAGAAGAAACCAGGGTGCCAAGCTATTGGCTTGCATGCTGGGCAGGATGAGCCAGGAGGCTTTGTCTGTGCTGGAAGATAAACCAGCCTCTGCAGGGTGGCAGTGCCCTGTGGAAGATGCCCAAGTGTTCACTAGTTGGACTGCCTGTGGAGCGCCCTCAGCCTTGGATATCTGCTGAGTACTAGAAGAGCCTTTGCTTCCTCATGGAATGTCAGTTGTGTCAGTAGCCTCACAACCACACAAGGTGTCTTCAAGAGAAGGCCCTCAGACCCTCCACACTCCACTATGTGCCCAGTGGCACTGGCTGGACAGTGTAGCCCATAAGCACCTGTGTGATTGGGAGCACAGGGAGGACATGTTCTCTCAGACTCAGACCCAGTGAGGTGAGTTTCCAGTCTTGGTGGAGATGAATACTGGGAAAGGAGGGCAGCACCTGTCACTAGTTCACTAGCTCCACTACTAACCTAGTGCTGAGACATGTGTGGCATTTATGCCTTGGTGCCTGTTGGGGGAGACAGTTCCCTATGAATGGTCAGTAGCAAACCAGGGCTGAGGGTTGAGGAGAAGCTCCTCAGAGGCTTGGGGGAGTGGGGGAGACCAGACCATCATCAGGGTGATGTTTCTAAAGAAGCAGGAGATAGGCGATCAGACCATTGCTTCCTACTCTGGGATGCTGAAATATTCAGCTGCTTTTAAAGGGAAGAGGTATATTCAGTCGATTTCTAAGAATGACATTTTGAGTTTGGATTTATTTGTTGTGCTATAAAGAAAAACCTGTGAGCCAAGGACCCTTCTGTTACGTGTTGAGTTTTGCCTGTGCTGAGCTGGAGGGAGTATGGGGAACAGGAAACCTGTACCCTGACTGCCTGTTACCTCCCTTTCTGCACATTCCCCTCAGATGGATGATCAGTGCAAATAAGGAGGGGGACAATACCCAGGCCTGACCTATAAACCTAGGTGGACACTGCTGACACCTGCATCTGCAGATCTGGTAGTTTGGAGAACTCAAGGGGAGGTTAGAGATTGCAAGATTTGTCTATTTTCCTTATTGCATCTAATATCCAAGTGCCATGCATTTTTAGAAAGGACTCCATTCTGTAATTAGAACAAAAAGCGTGATCATATGGAATTGTCCCAATTTCAAGTCATTAATTTTTCTAACCTGAGACTACTCTGGGATATTTTGTAATAGTCCATTTTGCCTGAAACAGATTGAACCATGAAACTACTGGTCTGTGAAATTATTGAACACATTTAAAATATGTGCAAACAGCCAGTTGAAAATTAATTTGTCTATCAGAAGAGGCAAACGCCCATTAAGAAAAGAAGTACATTTTAAAGTGTGGGGTGTGTTTTTTAGGTTTACCTTTTGCCCTCTCTTTAAAAAGCTAGTATCTTTACACTCAACAATTTAATCTTAAAACTTCAGTTTGGAAGAGAACATAAAATTTTGGGAGTTTTTAATTGTTTATTTTTTGGAGTGGGGCTGTTGCTATTCTTGGCTTAAGAATGATTGGATGCTGAGAAGTCCATCTTTGATGGTGCTGGTTTGGGAAAGCCCCCAGCAGTTTTGTGGTAAATGCCAGGGCCAGCATGTTTGACTCAGAAGAAAATACCATGGAAACTGAAAAAGGGAAAAAAAAAAAGAGGAAGAAGAAATAATTTATAGAACCAAGGAGAGAGGGCATGATTACACAGAACCTAGATAGTCCTTTTGAATTCCCCCCAACAGTTCCCCTAAACTGAGGGTAGTAAGGCCAAAGGGTCAAAGAGAGAGGAAATCCCTAAAAAAAAAAAAAAAAAAAAAAAAAGCTCATTCTGATAGCCTAGTCCTTCTTTCAGAGTTAAGGAGAGACCATCAAGGATAATCAGATAGTGGAAGAAAAACAATGGTCTGGGAGATGGGCAGACCCCAGGGCATCCTGCTGAATGTTGACAAAGGCAGCTATAGTATCAAAGACAATGGATAATCTTAAACAAAGACTGCTGAATGTTAAAGAAATGAGCCTGGTTTCACAGTTCCCACCAAAACGGGTCATAGGTCTAATGTGAAACCTGAAACTACTAAGAGTTTTCCAACAAAAAAAAAAATTAGTGGGACAAAATATCCTATGATTGAGGGGACAGAGCAATAATACACAGCAAGTAGAGTTTTTTGCCTTGTATGTGGCCAACCCGGTTTGATCCCTGGCATCTTACATGCCCCCCTGAACTTGCTGGAAGAGATTTCTAAGCCCAAAACAGAAGTAACCCCAGAGCAATGCCAGGGTGTGGCCCCAACCTCCGCCCCAAATGTCCTGTGACGATTCATTAGGCAAAGATTTCTTCCATACCAACTCTGTAAGTGTGATTCTGAAAGAACAGATCTATAAATGGCACTTCATCAAAATTAAAGTCATGTTTTACAGAATCTGTCATCTCCATAATGAAAAAAATGCCAAGAACAGCAGGAGGAATCAGAGAAGACATGTTGGGGGGGTTAGGGTTAGGGTCCCCAAACCTTCTGATTATTAATCTCTAGGCTGGAAGAGGGGCTTCACCCTCTGGGCCCAAACCCCAGCAAATCACAGCCAGTACAACTGTCATTTTTGCCTTAGGCTAAGAAAGTATCTTTACAAAAGAATCTACTTTCCTTGATGTCAGAAAAGAGAATTTAAGGGATCTGAAAAGAAGGGTTTGGAGGTAGACAACTCGGGGTTCATATTCAAAGCCTAAGTTTCTTAGCATGCATGTGTCTCCCCTTTCTGGCAGGTCAGCTTTTAGGCCTATGAAGGAGCAACTGTACTAAGCACTTGGGGTACTGAGTGAAAAAGGCCAGGTGTCCACAGGACACAGGTCAGGGGTGCTGAGATGATTTTGCATCGTGGTTTTCAAGGCCAGCCTAGGAACAGTCCTGGCAAAACTTAAAACTCTGTGCACAGGCAAATCTGGTTTATGAATCATTTCCAGTAAGTGAGAGCTGCATTTCTTGCTTAGAAAAGAAGGTCTAACATTTTTATGCAATTTCTTTGTGGGCAGATGACAGGGTCCATACCATGTAGGCCTCCTCCATGTGCAGCATGCCTTCTACCACTGTGCTACAGCTTCAGCCACTCATGTGTGAAGCTGTGGGGAAGGGGGGGGGGGTGCATAAAAGATTCCTGTGTGGGGATGGAAAGAATTCAAGAGGAAGCCAGGAGAACAAATATCCTGGAGACTCTTAAAGTCAAGAGGTGAGCATGGAAGAATTTGACACTAGGGAGTAAGAAAAGCTCATGCTACTGGTGGGTGCTAATGCCAGAAAGTTTTTTCCCATCACAGGTCAGTCTGGGCTGTTCAAGGGACAGTTTAATCCTGGCTGAAAACAAAAAAGAGGGGTTTTGGGGGAGAGCACACAGCTGTTAGGGTACATGCTTGACTGGTGTCCAACCTGAGTTTGATACCCCACGTTACATGATTCTTCAAGCATTTTCTGGCATAAACCTGAGCACCACAAGATGTGATCCTATAAGCCTCAGTATGTTCAGGCTGGCTCCAACATCTCAGCATTTTAGGCCTGATCATTATCGCATCATCATAGCTTTTTGGGGGGCTTTTTTTGTTTTTTTTTTTTGTTTTGGGGTCACACCAGCGGTGCTCAGGGGTTACTCTTGGCTCTACGCTCAGAAATCGCTCCTGGCTTGGCAGATCATATGGGATGCCGGGATTCAAACCACTGTCCTTTTGCATGCTAGGCAAATGCCCCACCTTCATGCTATCTCTTAGGACCCAGCATCCTCATGGCATTTAACTGAACCAACAAGACTAATTTTTGGCCAGACATTATCGGTGGGGCCCCAGGACCTCCTAAGCACTGCTTTGGGAGTCCCCCCAACTAAAACCCCAAGAAACTGGGCAGGACTGAGGGGCCGCTGCTTACCCCAGGGGCCAGAGGCTTGGCACTGGGGTCCAAAACTCAAGCAAGCAACTGTTCTAGCCGGTAGGAATGGTGGCATCTTCAAGCACATCTTTCTCAAAAGGGAAGTCAGCCTGCCAACATTTCTCAGTCCATCCAGTCACCGTGCAATTTCCGAGTTCTTATGAAAATGGAGTGTGATCCCTCAAAAAATAGATACAAAAAATAGGTGCATATTCACACCTTTTTCTCCCTCGTACCCCAACCCAAAGTGTTTTTTCTCTCCTAGCTTTGTCCCTCCCTTGAATAGGAAACAGCATAGTTCAGGCTGGTGGAGAAAATGAGACTTATCCAAGGATGGTTTGCCATTCTGGGAAGAGCTCAGGAGTGAAGAGAATGTTTGGGGGTGGGGAGGAGTGGCCTGGCCAAGGCCAGAATTTGGGAGGTGGATCCTCTTGGAAAGGAGGGATCAAGGGGTAGATGCCTAAGCCACCTGATTCCCAGGCCAAATCAGACAAGCCAGAGTTCAGAGGAAATGTTCAGATAGTTTCTCTGCTAGTTTGAAGAGGTCTAGGTTGCTAGAGGTCATGACTTTAGGGACTCAAAAGAAAGGGAAAAAAAATAGTCGGATTTGGAATGTCAAAGCATTTGATCTTTTTGGTTTCTAAATGAAGCTTAAAATAGCTGAGTCTAGTAACCACTAGAAAGTATTTCATAATACATAAGAAGAACGAGCTTGCCTAGAAACTGGCTGGGGTAATCAAGAGAATGTTATGATTTAGGAAGAAGCATTAACCAGACAAGGCCATCAGAGTAAGCAGAATTATAAACTGTAGATGTGACATATTCTATTGAAAAGATATCCAGTAATTTATAGAGAAAATAATAATAATAATGATATTTAGGGGTTCTCATTGGGTGTTTCTTGGTTGTCCCAACATAAAAAGGGTACTAAATAATCTTTGTTTTTATTTTTTTATATATAGTTTTTGTTTGGTTTTGGTTTTGGTTTTTGGGTCACATCCAGCAGCTCTCAGGGATTACTCCTGGCTCTATGCTCAGAAGTCACTCCTGGAAGGCTCGGGGGACCATATGGGTTACCAGGATTCAAACCACCATCCTTCTGCATGCAAGGCAAATGCCTTACCTCCATGCTATCTCTCTGGCCCCCACTAAATGATCTGAGACTGGAATGTAACAATAAATCCATATACAGACCTTTCCCAGCACTAGGGGTCATCTTAGTAACATCCCTGAGGTCCTAGCTAGACCTTCCATTTCCACCTTTTGCCATCCTCACTCTGTAAGTGTTTACATAGTCACTAGGTAGCTGCCACAGCTCTAGTCATCATGCTTCACAAACAGATCTAAAAGCTTGTGGGTGTAGGCAAAGGTGACTTATTTCTAGAATATTTGTGTATGCTAACAGAAAGCCTTGCCCTTCAGAACCCCAGGTCAGGAATTCCTTCATGTCCTAACTACTGGGGAGACTAAAATAATAAGTAGACCTTCTGACTTATAGAGGAACAGACAAACTTTTCCAGCAAGAGAGAAATAGAATGTGGTAAAGAGGGACAGTATTAATTGCAACAGAAGGGAATGTGCCTTCCAAGACCAAGTGTCAGGAAAATACATACCCAGTGGGAAAGGCATGAAGTGAAGTCCCCCCCCCCCCAAAATGATGGGAAGGTAGTGGGATGTTGTGGAAAAAGAATTAAAATAGAATTAAAATTAAAATAAATCTGCCAGGCTTTTATGCTGGAGGTCAAAAATAAAAGTTAGAATTTAATTAAAATGAACTAAAGGGCTTCCATTTTATTTTATTTTTTTAAATCATAAACATAGAGACCAAAAGAAAAAGTATCTGATGACATGAAGTCCATGTGAAAGAAGCAGGCAAATCCCAGGGTACTAGGAAGGAAGAGGCTGCCAGAGGTGCTTATGTAACCAGAGGTTGTAAGACTCAAGTTATGTCCAGAACAAAGGAGCATGACCTCAAGGCCTCCTGGGCCCATCTCTCCACCTCTCCTGCCCAATTTCTTTTTCCAGATTTCTCTGCCAACTCTCTTCTTTGGCATCACACTTCTTGCTGAGAAAGTCCCTCTTGGGCACTGCAGGGGTTAGATCAACACTTACTCAACAAGTGCTCTCTCCTGAGCCTTCCTGACCCTCCCCCAAGTCCCAAGTTGAATCCATCTCTATCACATTATCTTCTCACAGATACCTATCTGACTCTGACCCCATCCTCCACATCTCACTGGACCGAGCTTTACTCTGAGGACTTTGGATGATCCCTTCAGTAGCTATCACAGTGACCTACTAAAGTCATAAGTGAATGTTTCCTGCTAGATTCTAGACCCCTATCTCTCAAGCTCTAGCATGCTGTAAACCATAGGTTCTTACTAACATATTATAATTGGACATATCTGGACTGGAATCCCGATTTCTGATTTGAACAGACCCCAGATAAAAATTGATACTGTCCCCACTCTGTGGACCAGAGAGTAGTGTTCAAATCCAGTTGTTGCGTTTTAGTAAAAGACATGGAAGAATTCAGGAGGGACCAGGATACTCTGATATTGTGGGTAATTGTTTCTTCTCGAAGTTTCTGGTTTTTAGGATACAAGCTGGAGGCTTATAGCTTCCCACTGGAATTGTCCCAGGGCTAGTTTGCCTGCAGCAGGGTGTTAGATACCATGCCACTTTTGTTCTGCCTCTGAAGTGGGGCTATAAGACCATAGGTCAGAAGGAACAGTCAGTATATTGGGAAAAATACAAAGATCTTTTTAATCATCAAAGTTTACCAGAGATGAGAGGGGAGATTGGCAGGTGGTGGAATTGGCGAGGTTGGGGTGGTTGTAGAAAGACCAAAGGGAAGAGCAAAGATTCCATGGTGGATCCTTGTACAGAAGAGGGTCAAGCTGTAAAGAAGCAGACAGACATGAGAAATGATCAGGATTGTCAAACAAAGTAGGTTTTTTTTTTTTTTGAGGTTCTTATAGGTCAATAGGGCCAGGAGGGAATATGGAATGAGGTGAGAAAATAGCATGGGGAGATGGCAATGACAAGTATGTAAAAAGAGGGGGAAGCTAGAATATAGACTGGAAGGAAAGGAAGGCGAGGAAAAGAAGAAGGTCATCTGTTTAATGATAGTAACTACCATGCTTGACAAAAGATGGAGAATTCTAGACTCTATTCCCCAGATATACTCACATGTATTTAAAGGTTTGCACACGTATGCACATGCTCACACATACATGCATGCAAACACACACAAGTATCCTGTTTTAGGAGGAATTCTTAAATGAATTTTTCTGTCCACACAGTAAAACTACTCCAGCCATTCAGTTTTTTAAAAACAAAAAAAAAAAAACTTTGTACAGTTCCTGGTAATGAGAATATTTTAAAGATTTTTTTTGTTTGTTTTTGTTTTGGGCCACACTTTGGTGATGCTCAGAGGTTACTCCTAGCTATGCATTCAGAAATAGCCCCGGCTTGGGGGACCATATGGGATGCTGGGGGATCAAACCGTAGTCCATCCTAGGTTAGCCACTTGCAAGGCCAATGCCCTACCACTTGCGCCACTGCTCTGGCCCCTCCAAGATTTTTTTTTTTTTATTTTGCAAAATGAAGAATGAATAATGCTGTCCTTTCTATTTTCATGGTCAAGAAGTATTACTATTTTGAGGAAAGGATAAACTTCTAAAAGAAGGTTTGAAACGGATAATGAAGCAAGAAGATGCCTTCAAGATGAGGGATTGATGGATCATGAGGGAGCATGCATGCGTTCTTGTCAGGACATTGGCATGGTGTTTGATTTCTTTAAGTCAGAGGTCCCCAAATTGTATTTGGTTGGTTGCCACACCTAGGGGTACACAAGGTCTCCTTCTGATTTTGCTTTCAAGGGTCCAAGTCCCTGTTCAGGCGCCAGTTTGTAGAATTAAAGCCCTTTGGATGGGCTGGATGGTGGTGGATGGTGATGGAGGGTGAAAGGTCTTTCTCCTTTAGTCCAGGCCACGAGTCTACAACCCCCTTCAACTGTCAGATCTGCAGGTTCAGGATAGCGGTGGGGAGAAAATGGTCCACAGACAGGTTTCAGAAGATATCAGCTTTATTCAGGCCCTGGCAACATGTGTGTGGCCTATCATAACCTTTTACGCTGGATCCCTATTCAGCCCTGCATTGTACCTTGTCTCTCAGCCTCTTTCCTCCTCATGCTTCTCTCTCAATCCATCCTCAAAATCTTCTAATCCCCTCTGCCCCTGAGGCCAAACTGATTGTTACCCACCAAAGACCCCTCCCAGAAATGGGCAGGTCTTATTAACAGGTAAGGTTACAGGAGGAATGGGGGATGGGCTAACACTCTGGGAACCATATATGGTGTTAGGAATCAAACTCAGTTTGGCTACATCCAAGGCAAGTGCCTCATCTACTGAACTATTTCTCAAGCTAGAGGCAAACTGGCCCCTTTTCAGAAAAAAAAAAAGAAGTCATTTGGATCCCTACCCCAGAAATATATTTTCTTAAAGTGAACATAAAATACCCATGCCTTCAATTAGACCAGGACTGCTACTCCTCCCAACTTGGACAACTTGCGTGCTAGGAAATACTTTAACTGTATACATGTATTTCAAAAATATTTTCAATTCCTTAGGAAGGGAGCCATAGAGATCAGTGAACTAAGCACAGACTTGGGTTCACTCAGCAGCAGCACATGGTCCTCCAAACACTGCTGGGAGTGACCCCTAAGTCTAGAGCCAGGAGTAGCCCTCAAACACTGCCAAACGTGGTCATCAAACCAAAAATAAATAAATAAATAAATAAAAATAAATAGTAGATTCCTTAGGAAGGAATACTGAGAGAGGTTCAATAAGTAAGTGAAGGGAGAAAGAAGAGACTCCGACCTGATGCTGGTCCATTCATGAAGCCATGAATATGCCATGACCTCCACTGATTTCAGCTTACATGATATTTCATGCTGTCCATTCCAGACCACCCATCACAGAGTAAATTGCCCCAAAGAACAATCATCTTCTCTCTCACAATTTTGGGGAGTCTGCACTTGGCTCTCTAGGGCCTCTGGGGTTGGTCCAAGGTATCAGCCAAGGATATAGAGGTCTACAGACTGGACTGGGGTACCTACTTTCCCTCCCCATTGACCGCTCTGAATAGAACAGCTGGTCCCATCAGAGCCATCTGGAGTGGCACTGCGGACAAGCCACCAAAGCCGGTGTCACATGTCATAGCCCATGGTTTCTGCTCATTCTGTCATTGAGTCTGAGTATTAGCTGATTCTAGAGTTGGTCCAGCTTTCTCTCAGAGAGGGGCCGCCACCCAGGAGGATATGCAGGGAGGTAGGGGTGCTTGAAGAACTCTGAGAAGCACCTTACCATCTAGCTCACAGCTCCATCAGTGAATAATTTCTTGCACCTAGCATTTTTTTTTTGTTTCAGTTCAGTGGAATATTCTGTGTGTCACGAAGAAGAAGGAATTCATCACGATGTGTCTTTCATCACAGTAACCAGGCATTGTTCTATCATTCTGTGGCAATACTTCAGGGAGTCCTATCTGTCATACTTTCTGAATTCTCTCAGTTTAATGAAATTTAGGGAGTGTGATAAAAACAGAAATATGACACACCCTCCACCCTTCAAAATCATCTAGGAAATGTTTTATATTAAATAAGAATGAGACCTTAGGCGTAGAGAGATAGGACAGTGGTTAGGATATGTATTTGGCATGCACCCAGCCATAGTTTGATTCCCAGCACTACATGGTCTCCTGAGCATTGCTGGATGCAGCTCTGGAGACACTAGAGCACCCCTGGGTGTGACTCCAAGCCCCACAACACTGCTGAACTGGCCCAGGTATCCATGTCCCCACCCTGCAGGCCAAAACATAAACCCCTCCGTCCAGGATCTTATGCTAAACCAGTTGACCAAGAATTGCTATTGTGAGCCCCCAGACCTCCTGAGCACAAAAGCTTTGTTGTTTTTTTTGTTTTTGTTTTTGTTTTTTGGATACATGCCTAGGGTTCAAGAGGGCTTGCTACCCACAAATTACTCTCAGACAATTCAATAAGATATCCCACAGAGAGATGAAGACAAACAGAACCACATAGGGGCTGCTTTGAGTTTCAAGTGTGCCATTTTAAACTCTGAATCTCTACCTGAAAATTTTCTCTATGCTTGAAACAGATTTTTCAGATACCTCTGAGACCTGCTTGCTCAGTGAGGGCTAAGCAGGCTGTGGATGGTCATTCAGACCTGTTTGGAGACCCCTCCATGACAGTTTCCTTCTGGTCCTTCTACAGTAACCACAGAGATCCCAGGAAACGACCCCTAGCCATGAGCCATAGGCCTTTCCCACCTCTCACTCTTCTCCCACACTAGATACCAGTCAGTGAAATTTGGGTGAAAGGCGAATTTGGGTAATGGTGAAACCCAGGAAAGAAAGAAGACCATGGGTGTTCTGGTGGTCACTACAAAGGGCATAACAGTGGCCTAAGCTTGACTTGGGTACAAGTCCTCCACACGTTGCCCCAGCCAGCTCACCAGCAGTCCTATAGTGTGCTCTGGACCTTGAGCAGGGCTTAGATAAGCTGAGCTTATCTGAAGGACTGAACCTGGCCACAGTTACCCATCATCTAGAAGGAGGCCTTTGGGCAGATGGTGAACTGGGTCCAGCCCGGCAAGTACATGGGCCTGTAGACCTGCCTAGAGCTGGCTGAGGCATCCTCACAGGAAAGACTATATAAGTACTTTGAAAAGGACCTGGACCCCACAGATGGAGACTCTAAAATAGGAGAATTTGAGAGGGAAGTTTCTTCTTACTGCTCCAGGCCAGTAAGCTTCAGGAGTAAGAGCTGCCAAAAGACCATGCAGGCTGTGTGCTTCCTCAGAATTCACTGCAGTCCTACTTAGATGGGTCTGACTGAAGGGCAGAGGGGAAGGAGATGGGGGACTAGTTGAAGAGAAGTGGGCTCAAGGAGGTGCATCCAGAGATGACAGCCTGCAGTCCTGGAGCACAGGTGTCTCTCAAATCCAGGACAGAATGTTCCCCAGAGCACAGTCAGTCAGTTGGTGTGGCCCAGGAGTGAAGCCAGAGAACATTCCCTGGAGGCAGGCGGCCTCTGTGTACTTCTGTTTGGAGATGGTCTGTCTTCTCAGAGCTGCTCCACTCTTGTGTGGATTCACCTACTCTTGTGTTCTGTTCCATTTCCATCTGGTGCAGGGTTTCCCTTGTGGTCAACTGTCACTTCCTCCAACACACACACACACACACACACACACACACACACACACACACACACACACACACACACACACACACACACACACACTTACTCAAGACCTCATTCTGGATTGGACTAGCCTTGCTAGCACACATAAAAGCCAGTTCCTTTTCTTTTGTTTGTTTTTTTGGGCCACACCCGGTGACGCTCAGGGGTCACTCTTGGCTATGTGCTCAGCGCTCCTGGCTTGGGGAACCCTACGGGGCTACCGCACGCAAGGCAGATGCCTTACCACTTGCACCACCGCTCCAACCTCACCAGTTCCTTTTTGAAAAGAATGGTGGAGATTTGTCTCCGAGCTGATTTCGCTACCCATTATGGATGTTTTTGTTTTCTCTTTTAGTAGTTTTTATAGCTAGAGATGTAAGTTGGAGCATTTATCTATATACTTGGTCACACACTTTTCTGATATGCCTGCTTTAAAGGGCAAAAAATATTATCTACCCACAGCCCAGTACGGTTGCATGATGGTTTCTTTGGTGCCAGCTTGTTTGTGTGACTTGTCAAAAACAACTTCAACTTATGGAATTATGGGGTTTGCTTCCCCTGCCCGCCAAGAACCACATAAATTAACTGTGAATCAGCAGCTTTGCAAAGAATACTGAATCACTTCATCACTTCATGTGCTCCTGAAACAGATTTTCCATGTCCTTAACAAAACGATCTGTAGTTCATTCAGGGAGACAAGAAAATACATCTATATTTTATGACTTAGCAGAGGATTCCCTCTAGCTTATCTCTAATGCCTTCTGTTGTTCTCAGCTTCACAGAAAACAAGGGAAGTAGTGGTAGAAGAAGAATGGAATGCTTGAAGGCGTGCTTAATTCATCATTAGATATACCAGCTTATTTTTAGTGATAGAAAGTAACATGATAAAGTGGTGCAGTGGCAGGGCAAAAAAAAAAAAAAAAAATGGTGGGATAACACCAAGCCCTGCCACTGCACCACTTTTTCTGGTTTTGTTTTGCTTTATTTTTTGTTTGTTTTTTGATATTATTTCACTTCTCTTTTTTCCTCCACTTTTTTCTTTCTTTTTCACTTTTGTGGATATTATTCGGTGATTTTTTTCTTTCTATTTTAGTAGTTGATATCAAGTTTTTTCTTCTCTTTTCCTTAACCTTTATATCTCCAACAGAATAGCATAACTTGAATCATTCAGCTTCACAAATTGAGGTGGGAAAAGAATGATACCAGGACCAGTCATATAAACATGTAGTGTAAATAAAAAATGACCAGACTGGAACACCAAATAGAATAGATACCCAACCTATAACAAGTTGTAAGGTGGAGACCAGTTACACTAGGATTCTGGGAGGTAAAGGAAGGATATGTGGGAGACAAGCTGGGAACAGGAGTGGAGGGAGGACTACATTGGTGGTGGAAAAGCCCTTCATTCATTGTCACTATGTACTGTAAATAATTCTGTGTAATGAACTTCAGTCACAATAAAAAAAAAAAAGTAACATGATAGAACTCAGACTCACCCCAGAACTCATAGCTTTTGGTTGGAAATCACTGGACACAGCCAGTATGAGACTGAGACAGGAAGTGCAGGTCCAGAATTTCACCCAAACTCTGTTCTCTCTTTTTCAAAGCCAGACTAAAGAGAGCATTGAGACTTTGAATTATTCCAGTATTTTCAACTATTGCTCCACAGATCTCTGCTAGTCCAGAGAAGTTTCCTGCCAGTGAAAGTTCTTGTTAGTGCTTAACTGACAGTATTTCTTAGCTTCAGGGCCACAGCCAGTGCTGCTCCAAGAGTACTAAGAGGTAGAAAACAAAACAGCTGAACTCGACACAATCTGCTAGAATTTTCCCGTTTCTGGGAATAGGAATAGAAAAGGAAGCCATCATTGCTCTCAAAGCCTAAAATAAAAATGCCGTGTCAGATACAGGTGGAGTCAATGAAGGGAACATTGAGACTAAAATCCTGATTTTTACCAAGAAACTCATGAGTACATAATCCCATTTTACACACTCCTGAAATGGGGGTGGATGAATTTATAATAGCTTAATCCTACTTTTTTTTTTAAATTTTAGTTAAATAACTTTACAAAGTTAATCGAGTTTTAGACATCAACTTAGAGTTTCTGCATGATGAAACATGGACTAAAACTAAAAGATAGTTAACAGAATGATAAAAAAAATAAAATTTGCATTCAGCATATCAGATAAAAGGTGATATCCAGGATATATAAAGTACTCACAAAAGTCAACAACAACAATAATAACAACAACAAAATAGCTTTTGTCTTTTCTGAGTCCACTAGCGCGCACCTGAATTCGGTAACACTGGTTATGAAAGACAACTTACTCACCTCTGCCTTTGGGTGGGGGGAGGACAAAGAAAAATCACGACTTCCTTCTTTTCAGTATTTCCTTATTTTCATTGCAAAGCATGAGACTGGTGGATCACAAAGAAAAACATTTCAGCTGTTGTCCCTATTCCCATTAGTTTTCAACAGAACCTTAAGCCTCTTCTCTCATTTTCCTTGCCCTTGTCTAATCTGCTTTCCATATTTTCACTCGTTTCTGTGAGCAGCTGTGAATTGTGACTAGTTCCACATTCCTGCTCACTCTTTGCTGATTGTGTGTGTGTGTGTGTGTGTGTGTGTGTGTGTGTGTGTGTAACTGGGGGTCATAGGAAAAGGTGGTTGTTTCCCTCCCAAAATTAAGAAAAATGTTTTTTTTTTTTTAAATCTTTGGTTGAAACCAGGTATGGGCAGTCTTCAGTGTTGTACTTGGTAGTTGAAGTTGGTTTTGGTTTTGGTCCATACATAGCATTTTGTTTCTGGGCTTACTTCTGACATGGATCACTTGTGGTGGGCTGGATCCTGGATCAGCTGTCTTGCTCACTGTACTCCTCTCTCTCTCTCTGTCTCTCTCTCTCTCTCTCTCTCTCTCTCTCTCTCTCTCTCTGTCTCTCTCTCTCTCTGTCTCTCTCTCTCTCTCTCTCTGTGTCTCTGTATCTCTCTGTCTTTCTGTCTCTCTCTGGCTGCATTTGGTAGATTTTATCTTCACCTATAATTTTATGAACTCTCTGGGTCTCCTGCATTGCCATAGACAAACTATGTCCCTTCTGTGTCTCAGAACTCCTAGGGGAAGCAGAGGACCCCAGCCTCCCTCTGACCAACCAGGTATCCTTCAGATCATCACCACTGAGTCCTTCCCCCACACCCACTCCCATACAGAGACTTAAAGTGATCTCTGGATTTCTGTGTCTTATCAGCATGCTAATGCCTAATATTTGCTCCTTTGGTGCCTAGTATCTGGACCTTTAAGGTGCTCTTGCAAACGAAGGAGAATAGGACAACAGCCAAAGTATTGTTCTTTGTGATCCACTAGAAGGTACCGTGACCTGACCAATGGTTGCACTGTGGATTTCTGGAAGTGCCTGCATCTTCTGCACTGTCCCTGAAGGAGCCTATGAGAGTTTTTCAGGAGCTTCTGCATGTGCCTGGAGTGTCTCACAGCTTTGTCTCCACTGGCTTGGCCCCCTCAATGACATACCACATTCACACATAGAAAACCTTGAGCCTTGGCTCTTCAATAATTGCCAACTTAGAGCCTATTGATTGACCAGGCCACAAGAGAGAGTTTAAGGGACTTCATCACATGAGGTACACATAGGAAGCCCGAGTGCAGTCCCCACCCTACATGACCTCAGCACCACCCAGAATGAGCACCCCAGGGCACAATTGGATGTGCCTCTCCACATGAAGGCTGACTGCTCATCCATTGGACCTGTTTGCATCACACAGACCTCTCTGAGAAGTGGCCTCTCATAAGTCCTCTTAGCTGCACACATCCCAGCCTTGCATGGATGTTTGCCCAGTACATTTGTTCTGGGCAGGAAGGGCCTTACATCCTGCAGGCGGCACACCCTTCCCTGCCTCCCTTCAGGTCCAGACCAGCAGGTTCCTGAGTGAGGCTGGCTATGAGGGTCTGCTCACTGCAGAGCCAGCAGCTTATCCCAAAGGCTGGGATAGGTTATATTATGTGCTGCTGTTGACCCTCCTTGAGCAAATTCTCTCTCCTGATATGGAGCTGAGTGCCCTTTGGGAAAAGAATCTAGACCCATGTTTCCAGGGGTTGGGGGAAGGCAGCTCTGGGTGATCCTTTTTCTGAAAAGGAAGCAGAAGGGCGCCCCAATCCTTTGGAGAAACTCTGGAGTGAACATGGGAACAAGCTCTTAGGAAGGCAAACACATCCTACCAGGGAAAGCAAGTCATGTCAGCGGAAGTTGCTGTTTTTATTTTGGTTTTGGGGTTGCACCCAGTGGGGCTCCTGGATCTGCACTTGAGGATAGTACCCACTGTACTGTCACTCTGGCCCAAGAAGACACTTTTTTAAAAATGTGTTTTGTGAGGGGGACACATCCAGGCTCTGTCCTTAGGGATCACTTCTGGTGAGCTTAAGGGACCACATGGGCCTGAAATGAGATGTTGAGGATTGAACTCAGGTCGGCCGTGTGGAGACAAGTGTCCCGCTCACTGTTCTCTCTCTCCTGCTGCTGAAGACACTATTTAAAAGGCAATTCTCCGTGTGGACGGCACACTTGTCACCACACTATTTTCATGGCATTATTTGTTTTTGTCGTACCCTTTCTTTCACAAAACTATCTCCACTCTGCAACCCTCTGCTCCCATCTTGGGCATCACACTCACGTACCCCTCATCTTGTCCTCCCGGATGTGTCTGTGATGGACACAGCAGCTGGCCTGCCATTCTAGACCACTGACAAGATTTTATATAGTATTTCTTTGCACTATTTCCTTCCCCATGAATCATAGTTTGCTTGTCATCTAGGACATCAACTCTGTTTCATTTGTTTCCCTCCTGTGTACAAATTCTACTTATATTTTGTCCTGATGGTGCTCAGTGGTACCATTGTGTTACAACACTGAGTTTGCCCACCCCACATAACCTTGGATCCCACTTTGCTCTGCCCTTTTGTTGTAGCACCCCCAGCTTTCCATGAGTCTCTTAAGTCTCTATCCTGTGTCCATGTCCCCCACGTGTGTATTCAGTTCAGTAGCCATTAAAGTATATCACTCCTCCTTTTCTCTTCCTATCTACTATAGCAGACATCCCTTGCCTCAGCTGTCCTTGCTCCCGAATAACCAACATGTGCCATCAGGCTACTCTGGACTAGACTGGGGAAACCTAGACTGGGAATGTCTGCACAGGAGGTGCAAAGTTCTTCTCAGCCCATCCTGGCACCAGCTATCCCCTCTGCAGCCTATGGACTCTGACACTTTTTTTTATTTTCCAGCTAACGTCATTGCCACTGCATTTCCAATGTGTTCTAGTTGTTCTGCCCTTTATACACCTTTAATTAAAAAAAATAATCAAGGACTCCTGGATTAAAAAAAAAAAGCTAGTAAACTTCCTTTCTGGAGTGAGAACCTAGCACTGGGTTTCATATAGTGTATCTCCAGAGTCAGGAGAGAAATTGAAAATTGGAGCCAGGTGAAATAGGTTAGTATTTAACTTTCACCAAGTATCAGAATATTAACAGGAAACCCTCAGAAATGGAAATATAATCCATCCAAATCTGGTTGCTTGTTTTTGTTTCTGTTTTGATTATTGTCGCAGATTAGGAGCTATACCCAGAAGTGCTTTAGGATGAGTTTCAGGTCTGTGCTTGGGGGTAGCTCCTGTCGGTGCTCATGAAACCACATAGTGCCGGAGTTCAAACTCAGACTTCCTGAATGCAGAGTGTATGCCCAGCCCTGTTAGCTGTCTCTTTGGCCCATCCATCCACAGCTGACCCTCTTAGCCCAAGTGAGCCCAGTATATGGCTAAGTGAGAATGGTTCAAAACACAGTGTGGAGGATGCTTCACCAGGCCAGATCCAGTCAGCCTCCAACAGGCATGAAAAGTAATATCCACAAGGTGAGACAAGGGCACAGTATGAATGTGCAGTACCGTCATACATGCAGGAAACAGAAGTCCTGAGATGGAGCCTAGATTTGCAGGAAGCTGATACAGAGGAGCATGTCTGAGGCACTGGTCTAACGCCCCAGCAATGCCTGCCTGTACCCCCACCTGAGTTCCAGTACCTCGGTTAAGCAATCAGATGGCATGTATCCTCCCTATGCTGCTGCTCATGGTGCCCAGAAAGGGGTTTGTTAACATCATTACTGGCTTTGTTGATTCAGGGAGAGTGGACAGATCACAGGTCTTCTTGAAGGTCCATCCCACTGATGCAATGGGAAAGGATAGAGGCAATGGGATGCTCTGAGAAGGGCTTTACTGCATGAAAAACTTCTCCAAATCCTGCCCCCCCCTTCAGAAGGTTTGCTTTGTCATGTCTTGTTGGCTCTCCGCATTTTTCTCAGCCTCCTATAGGGCATTGTGGCTGAGGCATTGACAGATGCATGAAGGTTATGCCCAGCTTTGAGAGGGCTCTGTGGCCAGTCAGAGGCACTTGATTCCCTCTTCCAGAAGCATCCAATTCAAGTTCATTTCTGAGACTAGATGGTCTGTGGGAGCCATGGATCCTCAAAAGCTATGTCCAGGTCTTTGAGAGCCTGGCTGGCTCAAAACACATTGCTGTGCGTTCCCCACCCCCCAAAGGGTGGGGAAGTGGAAAATTTCACACCACACCATAAGGGCGTCATGCCCAGTCGACACTTGGCCCATGAGCACAGCTGGAAATTCACAATTCTTTCAGCAGACCCTGTAGCACCTCAGGCAGGGGAATATGGGAGGAAGGGTAGCAGACTGAGGCACATCTCTCCTGGAGCCTTCAGAGGGCACTTGCAGGAGCTTAGGTGCTGCAAAACCCAGGGATGGTTATGAGTCTGGGTTGTGGGTGAAGCCCCAGCCTGGAGTCTGAAGAAGGAGAATTTCTAAAACATCAGAAAATCACTTAGGGTAAGGTCATCCTGAGAAAGGAATGCCAGCCTGAACCCCCACCACTTCCAGGGAGAGATATACCTGGCACCAAGGAGCTCCCCACCAATGTGAGGAAGAACTTTAAACCCCACATGAAGCTTCAGATAAAGCTCATTTGGAAGAAAACACAGGCTCACAAGGCTCACAACCCTCTGCTTTTTCTCCCCATGTGGAATTCTGGGAAGATGGTGCTAGAAGGCTCCAGATATGCCAGGGGCTCTTTTCTCTTCATTCTTGTTCTGGTCCATTTCTTTAGTTATTACATCATTGTGGTTCCTTGCCATCTCTGGAAACAAAAAATGGACTCATCTGCTCTCTTTTCTCTCATTAAAAGAGACTTTGAAAAACTTCAGAAGTTTAAAGTAGTTCCAGCTCACAGAGTTTACAGTGGCTCTGACCTATGGTATTACTATTTTCAGATGTGGTGACCAGGTAGGGGAGATAGTGGGAGTCCTTACCAAAGTTATTGAACATGGTAACTTCTGGATGCTCTGAGCTAGGCATACTGCTGCTCCAGGCATCTCTGTCATGGTGATCATACCCTTGGGCAGGCTCATCATGGGTCAGGCTGGCTGCTGTGCCCACATTAGCTCCGAGCCCAAGGAACTGCCAGGTTACCTCCTGCATGTGGGTTCCCCAGATCCTAATCTGAGCCCAGGAGAAAGAAGGAGATGGGAACCTCTCCAAGTTCCTTCACACAGGGGACACAGAGTCTATGAGAAGGACTAGTCCTGAGAGCTGAACAGGTCTGGGCTTCCTGGGACACTTCATAGGCTTCCCCGATGGTTTGAGGAATGAGGCAGGGATACAGTTCTATGACTCTAGAAACAGTTTTGTGCCTTTTGTTTGAGCCAGGGACTGCCGGTCCCCAACAGCGATCTCCACAGTGCCCCCCACAGTGTGTGTCCTTCTTATATGTCCAGAATAGATGCAGAGAAGCTCAGAGAGTCAGAACAGAGGAAGATCCCTGTGGAGGAAGGTGCCCAGGCCTGTTGGTCTCCCCTTCCCCTTCTCCAGAAAGTCCAAGAAAGGCAGGGCCCCAAGCCATGTACCTCCTGGGTTTCTGTCTCCACCTTGTCTGATCAGAAACAGGTTCCGAGTACACAAGGGACCCTGGCAGCAGTGAGGGCCCTAGCTCCTCTAGTTCTCCTTGTTCTTTGGAAGAGCTAGAAGGAACCTCCTTGCCCAGAGGCTTCTGTAGAGGGGAAGACTAGAAGCCCCGAGTCTTAGGGATCACCCTCAGCTCATGGATCCTGTGTTCTCTCCACAGCAAATGAAGCTTGTGCCTGAGAGCCTGAAGGAGGATTCGAGGGAAGACACAAACGAAGAGGCATGAGGACAGGCCACTGGGAGCCTGGAGCAGGCCCACTGCTGGCCTGATGAAGTGCCCTGAGCCCTCACCTCTTTCTACTGTGAACCTCTAGTGGATGAGGAGAGGACCAGAGTCTTTGTCCTGCCTTTCACCTTCCAGCATGATCTGAGGGATCCCCTCATACCACCACCGCAGCTGCCTGACTGCTCCAGACCCCCTGCACATCTATCCCTACACAGAAGACTCTCCAGCTCTCCTGTGGCCCCTCTCTGGGTGGGTCTACCTCACCCCACCACCAGTTGCCCAGAGACCCTCTAGGTAGGATGGCAGGTGAATGGGGGTCAGCCATTCTGAAGGGCTTCTGCCCATCTTGGATGGGAATGGGGCCATTTCGAAGCCTGACAGCACTGCACTGGCTTCATAGGTTCTGTATGGCAATAAAACTATTATTAAAGGACACACACACCTCACTGACGGGCTCCTTTCTTTACTGAGACATCAGACCCGCTTGGCCATTGATGTGGAGCCATGAATTGGCGAGTTTGGCTGGTAGCTGTAGCCCAGGAAGTGCCCTGAGGTCCTGCTGAGGGAGACTGCCATGGGTAGCTGGTCTAGCAGCAACTTCACAAGCACCTTGCCAGAGGGAGGAAAGAGGGTGACAAGGAGGGAGCAATGGAGCCCCCAAGGCATGAACACCATGGCCAGGAGTTCCCAGCTGCTTCCTCAGCTGTGATCTGGCCATGAGGCTCATCACAAGGCAGGACATAGTACCTTCTCCAGTCACAGGTGGCTGGACAAACCATGTGCCCACAGAGCCACACAGCCAGCAAAGGCTCAGAGGCTAAGGGTGGGTGGTCCGTGACTTCCAGACTGTCTTTTCCTTGTGGAACTAGCACCTACATTCCCTCCCTCATGTCAACACAGGGATGCCCCAATAGCCTGGTGTCCAGAAGCCCCAACTCTCATCTCTATCTACCCTTTGGGTTTTCACTGGGTCCTGCCAGTAATAACAGCTCCTAAGTTAGCTTTGTACTGCCCAGTTGCTTGAAGACAAGATCGAAGAACACTGTGTCAGGCATACCCTGGCCAGTCTTCAAAGTGCATAAAATATATAACACCAAAGGCTGAGGCTGAGCAGTAGAGCAGTTGTGTATATGTGGGTGTGTATGTGTGTGTCATAGAACAGAGTCGGGCCTAATGTCCAGGACAATTGAGGCAGGAACAGCTGCAACTGGCTTCCAAGCATCACTGCTCAGAGCTGGACATGAGGTGCAGGCAGGCAGGTGCATCAATAAACAAGGGGTACAGAATCTGCCTCTCCAGAATCTAAACCCAGGCACCAAGTCTCCATGAGCTGCTTCCCATTGGTCTTGTGGAAAGATCTAGAAACCCTCTTCAACTAGAATACCATCCTCTTGAAAGAGCAGCTGGGGAGAGCTACTTCTCTGATCTGTCAGCCATGTCCTCTGCCCTTTGCACCCCAGGGGGAGGTCATGTTCACTCTTAACTCATACCACTCCCTTCCCAGCCCCACTGTCATCTCCAGCACACAACTAGACTTTACATATTGTTCTGTCATAGATGGGGTGTGTATATGGGGGGCTTGGCTATTACACCCCACATAGAAACACCCCTTTTATTCTACAGACAGTGGGTTCTCCCACACCAGAAGTTCCAGCTGGTGTGTGTGTGTGTGTGTGTGTGTGTGTGTGTGTGTGTGTGTGTGTGTGTGTGTGTGTGTGTGTGTGACATTGTTACTGTCAGCCAGTAGCTCAGATGCGGAATTGGGGACCAACCTTGTTTGTGCCTTTGGGTTGGAGACAAGAACAGTTTGGGATAGCCAGTCTTTTAGTGGAAGAGCAACCAGGAAGCCAGCACGCCCCCTTGATAGAACCTCTGCTAGAAGTTTCCCACTCAGCACCCTCAGGCAAGCCAGGCATGCAAGCTTCCAGCAACTTCCCTTGCTTGAGCAGAAGGCCTAGAGTGGAGGTCACTTCACAGTGCTTCTGAGCACTGGGCACCAGATGTCTCCCATGGTCTGCTCAGCTCTGGTGGTGGGAGCTGCTGCCGGCACTGAGAATGAAAGAGATGGCTGAGCTCCCCAGTCGATTAGCATCCTGTGACTAAGGAAAAAAGAAGGAATGGCCATCTCCTCCAAGTGGGGGGGGGGGGTTTCAGGTCCAAAGGGCAGAGCCAGACCAGTTCTGCTGCAGGCTCCCTCCCAGGTCTCAATGCAAGGGCAGTGCTGCCAAGCACAGGGCATTTGCAGCAAAGCTCAACTTTGAATGATGTAGGCATGGAGACTTGCCTCCTCTCCTATATAGCTGTCTTGCTGAAATAGGGCAATCAGGGTATCTCCCCTCAAGTGGAAGTTGAAGAACCATCTAAAGTGGCCTCTGTCCCCCCTTAAGGTGATAACTGGCCTCCGTTTGACAGTGGAAGGGGCAGGCAGGTAAAGATGGTCAAGACAGCTGCTTTGCAGGTTTTGCCCAACCACCTGCCATCCTAGAAAGCCTCTGCCTGTCACGTGTGTGCTCATTGAGCACACTGCTATATAGCAACTGTTCATGAAAATGGCCAGCAGTCCCTGACAACCTGGCCCCCAGCAAAGGAGGGATACAGGCGAAGATTTGCATCTATAACTGAATCAACCACACAACTCAGCCAACTAACTACCTAAATTGTGGGTGCAGGTTTTGCTAAGCTTCTTTTGAATATCCAGATCCCTAATAGGTCACAGGCATCTTGGGCAGTAAGAAGCACTTTTTTTTCCGAGTCCCAGTGTCCTAGCAGCTGGTGGTCCTCAAAGAATGGCTCCTGAGACCAGTGAAGCTTCGGCACAGTAGGAAAAAAAAATATCTGGGAAAGAGTCTGAGACCAAGTCTCAGTCCCTGGATCCAAATGAACACTCATCAGGAGATAATACACTTAACCTGGATAGTAAGCTTTAGCTTCTGCTTCTTGCCCACAATGCCTGAGGGACCTGGTATACCATGGAATTTACACAGTGAAAGTACATATGTAAGAAATCTAATGTGGTAAATTTTAAAGAGAAAGAGCCCCTATAATAGCTGAGTATAGGTGAACAATGCTCGAAGCATATACAGAGCTGGGTAGAGTTCAAATTTCGGGCGGACTGACAGAGAAGACCCGCAGAGTGCTTTGAAGAGTTTTTATTGCCTTAACAGAGGGTCAAATCAGTCCTAAAGACTTCTCGGAATCATTCCCATATTTGAAAGGCAAAAAGGATAAAACTGATTCCAAGTAACTATGTCAAAGTAAAATCCAAAACTTTTTCTATGAATATAAAAATTCAGCACTCAACGATGTAAAAATGTGTCCAGCGGTGCAATAAAAATGGTCAACTTAGAATTCTGTACCCAATTAAAATACTTTCAAGGAAAAATTAACATAATTTTTCAGACTTGTAAAAGTTAACAGACATATTGTAAGCAGGCCTGAACTCTTAATAAATGTTCAAGGAATTTCTACACACAGTAGGGAAATATAAAAATGTAGACTGGATCTACACAATGAGTGAGCACTGGAAATGCTAAAATGCAGGTAAAATAAAAGGCTTTCCCCTTATGTTTAAATTCTTAAAAAGACTAAAACAAAATTCTTTGTACATATGTGGAAACAAAATGACAGCACAATAAACAGAAGTAAAAATGGATCATACAAGTTGTTTTTACATTCTACTTGAATATTATTTTTAGACTGATATATGTGTAAATTGTAAAAATTAATTGAAAGTGATATTTATTATATGCTAATCACGAAACTATAAAGAGGAACAGTTAGTAAGCCAATAAATAGACTAAAATGGATTTATAAATGTTTGGTTAAGGTGAAAAAAACAACAACAGATGAGACCAATAGAAAACTAGAGAAAAGATGGATTCAAACTCAATCATGAAGGTTGGAGAGTGAGCTCGAAGTGCTGACTGTATGCTTTGTATGGAGGCCTGGGTTCAATCCTAGTACTCAAAACACCACTGGGAGTAACTCTACAGCACCACATTGGGAGATTGGAGAGATCAGAGATTAACAGATTGATACCAACACTGTAATTTGTTTTAATTAAACCATATTCAAATTGGTTCATGCTGGCATCAACATGTTAAGGCACTTGCCTTGTATGCAGTCGATACATTTGATTTTTGACCCCATATAAGGTTCCCTAAGCACCACCAGGAGTGACCCCTAAGCACAGAATGAGAATTCCTGAGGACTGCCAGGTGTTGAACCCAAAACAGGAAAAAAAAATTTAAGAGAACCATGTTGAAATTTACACTAAAATTGATCTAAACATTTCAAAAAGGCAGAGACTTGCAGACTGAATAAAAAGGCAATACATTGCCTTTAAAGAAAACTACTTTAAATATAGTCACAGGTTAAAATCAAAAGGAGTGGAAACATATAAACTCCCACAAGTCAAGGAAAACTGAGGTGAGTCTATTCCTCACACAGATTTCAGGACAAAGGTTAACACATCAAGGGATAGAGAACAATTTTATAATGATGAAAGGGGTCAATTCATCGAGAACTTAACAGTCCAAATGTGCAAGTACCTAAAAGCATCAAATTTAATTAAACTGGCTAGAAAGCAGGCAATGTCCGCTAGCTGGATTTCAACTATCTTCTTAGTAATTGATCAAAGTGAAATTGGAAAACCAATATAATCGAAAGCATTCAGTAGGAAAAAAAAAAAAAAGGCCACTTGCTAGAACATTTGAGTGAGCCAAAAAATAATTTAGATTACACATTGTAGAATTTGTGATCAAAAGCAATTGGAAGCTAATTACAGATACTGATGAGGAAAATACCCACGTATTGGGAAATGAATCCATAAAGATTGAGAGATGTGTGAAGAACATGTGTGAACAGGTTTCTAAGTGCAGGGTGACCATTTATGACATTTTCAGTGGTCAGTTCAGGTGACAGGTGATGGTGTCATGGGAAATTTTAACAATGGAGGTTGAGAGGGCCAGTTTTTGAATGGTGAGATTGGCTAATGGAATATTAGGATGAAAGAGTAAAGAATTGTACCAAGATAGTAGGTTTGGAGAAGTTATCTAGGAGATGGGGATCCCATCTAGGATGGTGTGGATTGAGATTTAGATTAAAAAAAAAAAGTCTGGAGTTCTAGGGTGACATGAGTTAAATATTATTTTCAGCTGTGTGCTGTAAATATTAGACTGAATGGGCTTAACAAGAAACCAGCTATCAATAGGTATTTAGAATGAACTTTTGGGCATTCCAAGTTTAAAAGTTAAAAGAGATGACTACTTAGGTCAACAAAGTGGAAGTCAGAGTGATCAATCTATCAAATGCCACATGAGACTGGAACTGGCCACTGAATCAATTTACCTGATTGGGGTGGTGGATGGAGAGAGCGAGGCTCCAGTGGAGAACTGAAGGGAAAGGGAGTTTGAAGGTATTTGTGGGTCCAAGATCTTTTTGGATGAAAATGTTGAGGATAACGACCACACAACTGCGAATCTACTAAAAGCCAATGAACGATTTCAATTGGTAGACTGTGCAGTTTTATCTCAAAGCTGTTTTTAAAAACCCGATCATTGGATATAGCATATGAAGGTCTTTGCTAATGTTTTGGTTGGAGTGGTAGCTGCAAAACCCCGCTTAGAAAAGCTGAAGAGTGAGTAGAAAAGAACAGAGAGAATTTGGCTACAGTTAGACAACAAAAAAAGTATTTTTTTAGACAAAGGAATAAAATGTTTAGTGCTACGAATGATTTGGAAGAAAAGCAGATGGATGTTGCAAGAGAAACAAGAAGATTTCCAGAGTCAGGTCCTGGGGTTGCCAGCAGAGAAAGGGTCTAAGGTAGAAGTAAAGAATCAGTTTGACTGGCAATTACTATGGTGGAAGACCAACAGCTAAAGAAAAAACTAACAAATCCATAAAACAAAATATAATAACTAACTGGCCTGACTGGCATCTCGCCTGAAACTGATTTTATAAATATGTTCTACTTTCAGTTATAGCTGATGTTGTATGCAATGCGTATGTGGGAAAGTGGTTCTAAGCCAGGCCGGGGATTAACAAAGTTGCATTCGTAAGAAATACAACATGGAACACAGTTTATATTGCTGAACACCAATATGCTCTTTATTATTTGGATTTTTTGTCCCATTTGTTGCATACCTGTCAATGTTTACACAATGAGGAAAATCAACCAACAGTGGAAGCTACTGACCAAATCAGCTGGTAATTTGTACCCTCTTAACATATACCAATTCTTATGCGGTAGGGATATCTTTATTCTGATTCAGTCTCAGGTTATTCTTAAAATCGGTGTCAAGATTGTCACATCTTTAAATACAGATAGAACTGTCAGAAGTACATAATTATATATATATATATATTTATATATATATACACATGTATATGTATATATATATACACACATACAGAAAAATACAAGACTAATGTTTTCCCACAATATTTAATTTACACGCTACTGTAACTATATGCAACTTCTGAAGACAGGTTAAGGGGTACAAGAAACTGTTTAGAGCAAGTAAGTAGTTTGGTCCAATATTATCTTAATGTAATGGTTATTTGCTCCCTCCCTTTTAAATGACAACATACTATGACACACAACACATGCACAATCATTCACTTAATGAACAAATGAGTTAGACGCCACTCAGACTAACATTTGTGTGACCAGAGGGTCAACCAACCACACACAACTAATAAGGCTATAATACAGCTCTGCAGCATAAATGGTCAACACTGCTGATCCTAAAGTGAGCACCATATATACATCTGAATATAAAAAACTGAATTTGAATTGAAAACCAAACACATATGGGTTAGTTAAAAGGTGCCATTCCAAGGCTATACATAATCACAGGAAAAAGTATTTACATTACTTGGAAAACAGCTGCAACAAAGAGTTTATTGCCAATGCCCTTTATAAAGTTCTCTCTTCCTGTTAATACAGATGTTACGCTCACTATGTGAACCACACATCTTATTTCTGGCCCTTTATAAGATCCCTGCTCAAAAATTTCAAGCAAATATGTTCTATGGCTTCACCCACACGTCTATTCTCATAGCTTTCCATTACAAATATCACAATGAACTAGAGCTGTAGCTTAAAACATATCTAGCTTAGGTCTAGAAAGTAAAATAAGTATTTTAAGTGTCCTCTCCACTTAGTTTAAGCAAGTATATTGTGAAATTCAGAGTTCTGAGTAAAATACATGAATCCTAAAGTAGCAAGTCAGTCTGTGTGTACTTGGAGAGACTGTGCCCGCCCAATGGAATGCTGCCCTTCAGTGCTATGCCCACTTGACGAACCAGGTGTCCAGTCACTTCAGAGACTACCAGGAGACTAGGGAGGCTGGGAAGGGTCCTGTAGCAAGGCCACAATATTAACTCCCAGGGCATGCCATGGAAAACAATGGCCCACTTACAAAATCAGCAACTGATTTACAATAGACAATGTTCAACAGAAAAAATAAAAGCACAAAAGAGAATTACCTGTTCAAAAGTCATCTTTGTACAGGAATAGTTTAAAGCAAGAGTTCTTTGATTATTATTTTGGCAGGAAGGCAAAGTGAAAGACTTCCAGAACACACACACACACACACACACACACACACACACACACACACACACACACACACTCTCTCTCTGCCCCCCTTCTCTCTCTCCCTTCCTCCCCCCTCCCCCCCCTCTCTCTCTCACACACACACACACACACACACACACACACACACACACACACACACACATCAGGACAGGATACAAAGAAAAACAAAAGGACTATGCATTTTTGTGTGGAGGTGTGAAATTTCCCCTTTTATGAGGAGTGTTTTTGTTTTTGCCTTTTTTTTTTTTTTTTGATCAGCCCATTTTCACAGCTAACTGCATGAAAAAAGAATGGAAATGGCAAGCTGAAACAACAGCTGAAAGTCAAATCTCCAGAAGTTTCATCTAAACTTAAGGATTCTGACTTTGCCAACCTCTGTGTGAACATCTGGCTCTATATTTGGCCCAACATTTTCTTCTCTGTATTTACAGAGTTTTGCAGGAAACCCCAGGCACAGTGTACCCTGCGGGAAGGCATCACCACTGCGCATCTTTCCGTTCTGTTAGACAGACACACACTCTACAGGTAGAGTTAAGACATCAGTTCATTTCATCACATTACAGAAAAAGATTGTCTGCTTAGAACTGATCACTACTGGGAAAGCTGCCTTATACATCTAAATCTCACCTATTCTAAAACAAGAAAATCTTTTTTCAGTTAGATTTTAAGAACCCCAACATTTTTTCCCGCCCTAGCTTTAAGACACACGGGTGTGGGGATGTTGCGATCATGGTCAAGGTTCTCAGTGCAGGTGGCTATTGAACTCTGCGCTCTGTGCAGGCGGCGATGAGCTGGGGACATGCTCAGGGCTCCTGGCCTGTCAGCATCACAACATTATTGCTTTGGTTCAGTCTAGGACAGTAGACAGTGCGCCTCGGAGCATGGAGCTTCCATATCACAGAAGGTCAGGACAGGAATTTAGATTTTTCAAATACCGGAAATAAAAACGTTTTTTTTTTTGTGTGTGTGTTTTTGAGTCCTCCTTGCTCTAGGTTAAGTGCAGGACATCAAATTTATAAGTGCTCCATTTCTGTTAGGTTCCAAATCGATATTTTAATTGAATCCTGATCAGCCACATGAAAACTATATAGGTTAGATTGACACAACAGACTTTTCAGCTGGAACAAAAACAAATTAAAAGTGGTGCTAGCAGCATGCACAAAGACCATGCATGGTCACATCGTCAAGCGAACGAATGACAACAAAATAAATAATTGCTCCGAAAGCCCACTCTATGGTGGTTAAACCCAGAACGAAGCGGTGAAGTGATCCAGGCCACTGGGGCTTGGGAGCAGGACATGTGCTGGGGGGCCAGGCCGGGCAGGGCCGGGATCAGATGACGTGGCAGCAGCTGGCTGGGCTGGAGGCACACAGCAGCCCCTCCTTAGGGTTCCGCTGGATGTTCACAGAGATGGTCTTTTCGCACAGAGGTAGCTGCAGCACGTTATTTTTCAGGTTCCTGCTCTTTAGCCGCTCTAACTCAGTAGCTGTGTGGGCCACATGGTCAGAGAAGAACTTGACGGGACCCACTGCAGGGGCCTGCCCTGCGCCTCCCACCGAGCTGATGCACATTTTCCAGGCAGATTTCTCCTGGACTTTCACGCTGGAGAACGACAGGCCATTCTGGGGGTCGAGGATGTATTTGGTGCCCCCGTGGAGCTGGGAGCCTAGGCACAAGCTCATGAATTTGAGGCTCTGCACCAGCTCTCCGGCACTGCGTGAGGCCAGCTGCATGGAATTGGCAGGCCCGGCACAGCGGCGCGTGGTGCCCGACGTGTTGGTGGGGTTGCCGCCCCCTGAGCCGCTGGCGGGGCTGCCCCCTCCTGCATTGTTCTCACTGGGGCTGGTCTTGTCCGCCCCGGTGCTGCCATTGCTTGGCTTGCTCTGGCCCCCGCCATCGCCCTCGCTGCCAGGAGGTCCCTCGCTGCTATCCCGGCGGTGCCAGGAGTAGGTGAAGCCGCTGTCCTTGTCGAGCCGCCGGCGGCTCTCAGAGTCATCGTCGCTGGTCTCAGAGCTGCTGCAGCTGGAGCCCCGGCCCTGGCTTTTCCGCCGGTGGTAGCGTTTGTGCACAGTGCCTGGCGAGGCAATGTTCATCTTCAACCTGCTCAGCTTGGGCGGCAGGTTCTCATCCATGTCAAACTCGTCGTCCGACTCCCCCTCCTCGAAGATCTGGTTGAGGACGGGAGCACTTTTCCTCGAGGTGAGGCGGTTGGTCACCGAGGGCTTCCGGCGCAGAACCACCTGAGTGGAGAGGGACATGGGCTTCTTGTCCTCCTCGTCCTCCTCCTCGTCTTCTTCCACGCGGAACAGACACTTGTGGCCGCTGGCTGTGGGCTTCAAACTTGCAGGTGGAACCATGCTGAGTGCCGGTCCGGCCAACTCGGGGAGCTCGTCCTTCTTGGCCGGCTCACACAGGCCTTTGCTCCTGTGGCCGTTGAGAACATTGTCAGCCGCCCGAGCAGGAGACTGAGGGACGGTCGTGTGGGACAGAGGAGTGGCCGTGAGGTCATCCTCCAGGTCCTGGGGTACATCGATTTTGGTCGGCCATGACTGCCTACAGAATACGAGAAAAACAAACACATACATATGAGGTGCAGGATTTAGTGCAGCTGATTTGATGAAAAACGTACGGAGGCCAAGCTCCACAACTTTAAAAGAAACAAAGAAGAAAAAGCTTCCACAACAGCCTCGCAACCCATTCGACATCCTGTACACAGGAAGCAAGGACAGGATGATTCATGTGGCTTTGCAGGCCTTTGCAGTATAGCACAGTCTGTGGCTTGCTGGCCACTGAGAGCTCAACATAGCTGCCTGAAGGGTACAGGGCTGCTCCATCTTTTTGCAGCCAAGTTTTACAACACAACACACACACATGTGTATGCCAGGTAACAAATGAAGAACGGGCATTACCTGCAAATAAGGATACTTTTAAAAAGATGTCCACACAAAGGTATTGGACAGCAAACTTCATTGTCTGATGCTAATCTCCAATCTGTCTGCAGTCACTTAGGTAACAAGAACACTGGGGGGTAGGGGGGGTGAGGTTTGAGGAAAATACTCGAAAATGAGGTCTCCAGCCTGCTTTGAACAAATATCTTAGAATTTTCCACTGCTCCTTCTAGCAGGGGACAGCGGGTGCCTGGGACACTTAACAGAGCCACTCACACATGATGTGTGTTTCATTTCACAACGATTATGCTGGCCTGGAAATAAAATCCAATTAAAGCTCTAGCCCAAAGAGCTCACAGATGTGGGCACCCGCTATCTCTCCCCACGCGTGCAGCCTTAGTCGCTCTCCAGGTGTGTGCGTATGTGTATGTGTGTGTGTGGGGGGTGGGGGGGTGGTAGATGTCCCCTGAGTCCTAGCCCCTGCTCTGAAGTTCCTCCAAGCAGTGTTTTCAGTGAAAATCTTGACAAATCATCTGTCCTCTTCCTCCTCCTCCTCTACCACCACCACTACCACCATTGCACAAGTCTCCAGGATTACCTCATGCCTTGGAAAGCTGTACCCCCAACCCCTTCAAGTTGCTTAAGAGTGAAACTTCACATATCCTACAAGCAGTGGGCAGCCCTAGGGGTGTGGAGGTGGCCCTGATGAGGGCCAGGGACCAGATGAGGTGAGCATTATTAAGTAGTGTGCTAAGCTCCACTCTCCTGCAAGAAAAGCTAGACCCCACAGGCCACCCGACCAATAGCACTCACTCCTGTTAAGTCAAATGATTCAATATCTGAGCCACTCACTGAAATACTCATTCATTTAAAAAATCAGAGTAAAAGCACAACTGAGTCAGACAGATAGTACCACTGGCCTCAAAGACCCTACTGCTGAGCATGTCTAGCAAATATTCATTCACACAATCCCCCAACTCACTCACTCTCTCTCACCCACTCACTCCCTCCTCTCTTTCTCTGTCTCTGTCTCTGTCTCTCTCTCTCTTCCTTCCCTTCCTCCCTCTAGAGTGGACCCCTCATAGATGGAGACCCATGCCTCAGCTGTTCTTGGCTTGAAGAGAGTGATCTCTGGGTTGGGTTTGGTGAGCTTTACTAAAGCCCAGAACAGAACTTCCCACCAAAGCCTGTGGAGTCCTCCGAGCAGCAGCCTGGGCAATGGATAGGACCTCTGCGACCCAGCCTGGGTGGTTCTCCTCAATTCTGAGATTCTGGCAGAATATGGGTGTAAATTCCCCAGAGAAACTGCAAGCCTGCTCTGACTGGGATACCACACAGTGTCTCCAGCCCTGGGGCCTGCTCCCACTACCACCGCACTAGCACTCTGTGGTCTGAACACACACCCCTGGGAGCCACCCAGGTCCCTAGTTCCCATCAGTCTGACTCCTAGTGACAATACAGAGAAGGCAAGTCAGCAGACAGCTGACATCTATCTACCCAGGGGCTCTGGGCCCAGGAGGAAAGCGCTTGGTTCACTCCCCTGGAATTACATATGCCCTGTGTTCTCTACTACTAGGCCCAGCCTCTTCCCCCACACAGTAGACCCAAGCTGTCTTTCCAGAATACATCCAGAACCGAAATAAAGTTCATTCTAGTTAAAACAGCCTTTCTTCTTTGTGTGTGTGTGTGTGTGTGTGTGTGTGTGCGTGCGTGTGTATATTTATTTAATTTTGGCCATCCACATTTTTCTCTTTTTTGCTTTGACTAAAGCAACAACTTATATACTGCAACCTAAGTAACGTAAAATAAAATGGTTTGTTCTTTAAATATGAAATATATATTCATATGCACACATTCACCTAAAGTTGACTAAATGAGTAGATCATTCAGATCGGAGAGCATCTCTGCTCCTTTATCTCCATAATTCCATGCATTATCCTATCTGACAGATATAAGATCAAGTCTAAACAAATTTCATAATGAATTAGGAAGTTAACCCTTCCCTTGCATTGACTCTAAATGGAAAATATGGCAAAAGAGAAAGAAAAGTTAGAAAGGGGGGGGGGATGGGAAGAGAGGATGAGAGGGAAATGCAATGGAGGGAAGAAAATGTTGGGAGCATAGATACTACTTTCGTCACACTGACAGCCACACAGGCGACAGCAGAGAAAGGGGACGTAGTTTTAAGTATAACTCTACAGACTGATGCATTCCTCTCTCACTCCAATCCCACACACAGCACATTTCACAGATTAGAAAACTGAGACCCCAGGAGGCTCCATGACCTCTCAAGGTCAAGCAACCAGTAAATCAACTAGTTAATTTGACTACCAACACTTACAGGAAGAGGAGCCCTAGCAGGGATATTCAGGGCATTGGGTCACCTGTGCACCCTCTCACCCACAGGAGGTAGGTGTGGGGAGGGAGTTCACTATTTCAAAGCCATTAACTTACTAATGTTGTAACTAACTGATATAAAGTTTTTTTTTTTCCTCACCTAAACTGGGCCTTGATATTGCTAGGGCTTGCGGATCTGGTTTGTATTTCTTTTTCTTGCTTTTCTCTCAGGATCCTTTCTGCCAGCAAGAAGTAAGTGGCTGTGATGTGGTTATACCTGTTTGTCTCCAGGGCCCTGAGGAAAAAAACAAGAAGAGTGAAAATAAGTCACATCAGCAACACTATTCTTATAATAAAAGGGTTTAAAAATGAGAGAAAGAAAATAAAAAAGCCCTATCACTTGGAATCTTTACAAGTATAAAAAAAGAAGTGCAAAGAAAACACCCTTAGTAAAATCACTCTTGAAATTCTAAAAATCTGCATAAAATACTCCAAAATGTTGCCAACAGCTGTGCTGGATGTTTTAGCTTAGTGTTTAGTGCTGAAGAGAGGTAACACAGAATGTATACATCACGCAAAACAAAACACTGTGTGTCACAGTATTTATCTTTGTTAGGCTGGTTATATTCGTTGGAACTATGAAATGGGAGCCTGGAGCAGCAGCATGGGGATTTTAGGACAGAAGCCTTACGAGGTAATGGCCCTGAATTCAAATTCCTGGTGTGTCACAGGCACTAAGCAATTTCCTGCCATCCTGTAGTGAGGGTGTGTGTGTGTGTGTGTGTGTGTGCGTGCGCGCGTGTGTGTGTGCGCGCGCGTGTGTGTGTGTGCGCGTGTGTGTGTGTGTGTGTGTGTGTGTGTGCGCGCGTGCTCACGCACACACAAGTGCACACGTGCACCCAAACAAAAATGATGTGTGAGCACCATGGCGAGGCACTGAGAAGCCTTCTGAGGACCACAGCTGGCCAGATGCTATTTACTGCCAGTCACTCTAACATCAGCACCACAACAGGGAGGGGAATGTAGGTGATTAGAGCCCAAAAAGGTCAGCAGGGGCAGAATGACTCAGCAGAGACAGGATGGCTGAGTGAGTGCCAGACAACACTGCTGGCTAGTGCTGAGGTGATCAGCAAACATGTACTGGCCTGCACCCAAAATCAGCTCCTTAATACTCCCCAGGTAAACCTGAGACCAACTGAGCAGGAGGAGAGCAAGCTGGGTCTCTCAGCTCCTGCATCCCCAAAGCAGGCAGCATCACCTCCACACTTGAAATTGGTTTGTGTTTGGTCTGGGCCCAGTGACAGAAACTAAATAGTTCTATAAAGAAATACAGCATGAGCTTACCGTAAAAACACTAACTCAACTAACTCAACTCAGGGAGCTATAAAGACTTTAATTATGTACCAATAAAAAATCAGGTTTTACATATTTGAACTGAGTGGCTCTTTCTGTTTAAGTCACGTTAGTAGCTGCAGGTCACTCATCATACATTTAGGAACCTGCATGTTTTGGTAAATCTTCCCAGTGTTCTGAAAGCACCCGAAAGGTATATACGTAACCTTTATAGGGACAGGCCTTTGCTTAGGGGCTACACGTGCTTGGTCAACAGATTACAGAGGGCAGTAGATCTCACCCAGAGATTTGGTGTGGTCCCACATGCAATCTTGCTTTAAGTTTGAATGTTACTCTTAAACTGGGGTTGGGGGTAGGGAAGAGAACACCGGAACAAAGGACAATGCTGTGGACGAGAAAGGCCTGAACTGTACTATGATGTAAACTGTTCCAATCCACCTCTGGAGGAGAGGACAAAGGCTAGAAAAATGAACTGTTCAAAGAACTATGAGCGGCAAAGGAGATAACCCAACTGCGAGTCTGAGAGTATCCACAGGTACTGGGTCCTGTCTGTGGCAGAGAGAGCCCATTCCAAGAATCCCAAAGCAGGGCCCAGAGAGATAGCACAGCGGTGTTTGCCTTGCAAGCAGCCTATCCAGGACCAAAGGTGGTTGGTTCGAATCCCGGTGTCCCATATGGTCCCCCGTGCCTGCCAGGAGCTATTTCTGAGCAGCAGACAGCCAGGAGTAAACCCTGAGCACCGCCGGATGTGGCCCAAAAACCAAAAAAAAAAAAAAAAAAAAGAATCCCAAAGCAAAACCTGTACAGCCCTCCCGAGAAACACTGACATACTCTACAATAGCATCGCGGTCAGCTATGTCCCCGAGAACCATGCGCTGAATGATGCTGTTATGCTCCTCTTCTGAGAGATTCTTGTAGGACACAAGTGGGATGTTATACTTGGTGGCTGGTGAAGGGTCCACGCCCTGAAGCCAAGGATGATTTTCGATCTCTTCTAAAGAGGCTCTTCTCTTGGGATCTCTCTGCAGCATCCGTGTGATCAAACTGAAAAGGAAGCAAGTTCGCTATTGAGGCAAAACTGCTGGCAGGTATCAGCCATGATGGCTCTGTCAAATCTGTTTCTGACTCATACCAACGTTTACATTATGCTCTCAAGTGATGGGGTGAGTCAGCTAGAAATAATGAGACTTTAGCGTCATGAGATTCAGAGGTGAAAAATCACAACTCGCATATATACTGGTGAGCCAAATGCACACAGAGTTTTCTGCCATCTGTAATTAACTCTAGGTGTCAACATCTGTCTTTGAGTTGCTGTGGCCCAGTGCCATAGGAGAGCCGAGTGTAATGCTCTGCAGTAAAGGAAGACAGCAGCATGCAAGAGCTAATCTCTACTTCAGGCACAATGAAAAACATTCTCCTATCCCCAAGGAAAAGTCAAAATGCCAAATAATATATTCTGAAGATAAAAATTCTGTTTAAAAGCATTTGGTAGCAAAAATCATAAACTGTGGTTGAAGAGACAGTTCATACGGTAACACACATATCTACCATGTGAATTTTCTGAGCACTGTTGGGTAAGTTGTAGTATTCCCCCAAATACCACTAGGCCTGAACACTGCACTAGCAGGCCAGAGCACCAAATCCTGGACTGAGTTTCCAGTTCACCAGTTCTCCTAAGTATGGTTAGGTGTGGCTCATATAAAATCATAAAATAATCAAGGGCTGGAGAGACAATAGCACAGGTAAAGCACTTGCCTTGCATGAGGCCAACCTGAATTTGATATCTGGCATTCCCTAAGGTTCCTTGAGTCCTACCAGTAGGACTGACCCCCGAAGACAGAGCTAGAAGTCCTGAGCATTGCTGAGTATGCAACCCCCTCTCCCTTAATACCCAGTCAAGAATAATCAGAAGATTACAACAGAGTAAAAGCAGTACTCCTAGGCTGGAAAGATAGCATAGATCTTACTTAAGGCACTTGCTTTGCAAGCAGCCAACTTCCAGAATCATTTCAATCTCCAGAATCACATAAGGTTCCCCAGAAGACAATCAGGCATGATGTATGAGCACCACTTGTTGAGAACCCCCAAAAACCAATAAAAAAGGAACTCTTATAAGGTGAATTACAATGATAAACTGATGATTTCTATTTAGTTTTGAAGGTTCCAATGAGTAAATGAAACTAAGTAGTTAACATGTAGGGCTTCCAAGGTGAGAAGTACAACTAGAACTGCATTAAAGACCTACGATCTTAACTTCACTGTGAGAGGGAGTGAAGGATGAATCTATTGATAAGAAGGAAACCTACTTGCCTCGCTATCAATGGGGTCAGAGAATTACCTGTATAAACCTCAAACTCATACAAGTTTATGGTACAAATGCATGCTATCTGCATTAAGTTTATAATGCAGAGATTAATTTTAAGTGGCTTTAGGCCAAAAATACTCCTACAAACTAACAGCAGTAAATGCATATCCTTTCTAAAAAAAATGAACATAATGAGCTCCCCAGAAATTGCATGATTATTATATTAGGACTTGTTTTATCTAAAACAAAGATCTTCCCTGGTTTCCTACCCCTCCTTTATCTTCTCCCTTTTTATGTATAAAAGACCTACCTAGATGGGACTATCTCAAGATAAGTCTTTTGTCTGCCAATCTTTTCCCTTTCCACACCAGCTGTGGACTGAGGTGCTTAATAAAAGCTGTTGGTTTTGGAAGACTGACAACCAGGAGATTAGAAGCTCCTGACCCCATGGACCCTACTCTTTTCTCCAGACCCATTTTCCTGAGATTGGATTATTGTGTGTGGAGCCCAATAGAATATGACCTTACAATCACAATACACAAAGGAAACAAGGTATTGGTAGCAAGGGCTAGGACATCACTAAAATCTAGGAGTACATAGATATTCAAATATTGACATTTTTAGACATATATGTGTGAAATATGTTTGAGACAGTAAGAAGCTTAAAAATATGAAATAAAGGAAGATTTCAAAATGTGAGAAGTATTTCACGTTTTTATTTAGGCGGGTCACACCTGACAGTGTTCAAAAGTCTATTCCTGGCTCGGTGCTCAGACGACCATGTAGTGCTAAGGAGCAAAACTGGGCCTTTTGCATGCAGAGCCTGTGTTCCAGCTAGCTGAGCTATCACTCTGGACTAAAAAAAAAATAAACCATTGTTAGGGGCCAAAGCGGTGGTGCAAGCAGTAAGGTATTTTGCCTTGCATGAGCTAGCCTAGGATAGACCAAGGTTTGATTCCCCCAGTGTCCCATATGGTCCCCCAAGCCAGGAGTGATTTCTGAGCACATAGTCAGGAGTAACCTGAGCATCACTGAGTATGGTCCCAAAACCAAAGAGAAAATAAAAAAAAAACATTGTTGTGATATTTTTTGGGGGGGGGCCACACCTGGTGGTGCACAGGTGTTACTCCTGGCTCTGCACTCAGGAATCACTCCTGGCATTGTTCAGGGTACCATATGGGATGCTGGGGCTTGACCCCAGGTCAGCCAAGTGCAAGGCAAATGCTGTACTCACTGTGATAATGCTCTGGCCCTTAAAAAAATGCCTATTTTAATTCAAAAGAAAATTAGTGAACATATTTTAGAAATTAGAAAGAAATAATTTATGAACTGACAGAATTAAGAAAATAATACAGAATTAGTATAGTAAGAAACAAAAAATGAGGGGGGGGGCAGAAATAGTACAATGGTTAAGGCACTTAATGACTAATATTCAATTCCCAGCACCAAGCCGAATACCACCCCCACGCCCAATCAATGGTGATCCTTGAGCACAGAGGTAAGAGTAAGCTTTAAGCATAAAAAATGAGAATGAATGAAAAAAATGAAAAAAATGTATGAAAAAAAGAGAGGACAGAAGAGGGAAGGGGAGTGGATGGGAAGAGAAGAGTTTTAGAAAGAAAATGTACAAAGAGAAACTATACAAAAAGTTAATGACAGGATAGTTTTCAAAATTATTGAAAAGTAAAAAATCTTGAAGCAGGAAGCCTAATTTAGAAATAAATACAAGTTCTTAATGTAGCCTGAGAGAATGGACAGATCCCCTATGTAAGAACAGAACAATGAACAGCTAACTACTTCTTAGCACTGAAATGCAAAGAGTTTGATATGGTATTTTCAGTAACCTGTCAGAAGTTAATGTCAACTTAGAATTCTTATTCAGTAAATTATCTTTCAAGAATATATATGTCACATAAAATTTAAAAATTTGATTCTTTCATCAAAAGATATTCTAAAGAATGCAATAGAGAGGGGCCAAAGCAGCAGTGTATCTGCCTTGCACTCAGCCAGTCTGGGATAGACTGGATTTCGATTCCTGGCATCCCATACAGTCCCCTGATCCTGCCAGAAGTAATTTCTGAGCACAGAACCAGGAATAACCCCTGGGTGCCACTGGGTGTGGCCCCAAAACAACAGAACACAAAACAAAAGAATATAAAAGGGAGTTTTAGAGATAAGTTTTAGAGCACATGCCTGGCACAAAGGAAGCCCTGAGCTCAATTCCCAGTATTATGTGACCCCTAAGCATCAGTGGCCTGATGTGTCCTCTCAAGTGGCCTCAGAGCAATATCTGGCATTATCCCTACAAATAGCAAAGTCCCTGCAATTTTCACAAAAGGATGCAAAGTCAATGCAAGTGAAAAGAAAACTTTTTTTTTTTTTTTGGTTTTTGGACCACACCTAGCATTGCTCAGGGTTTACTCCTGGCTGTCTGCTCAGAAATAGCTCCTGGCAGTCATGGGGGACCATATGGGACACTGGGATTCGAACCAACCACCTTTGGTCCTGGATCGGCTGCTTGCAAGGCAAATGCCGCTGTGCTATCTCTCCGGGCCCGAAAATAAAACTTCTATTATTCAGCTCTCTTAGATGAAGATTAATAGTGTAAATTATTGAATTAAAAAAAGATTATACAAATAACGAAGATCAAGTAGGAGAAAGATTAACAGGCAAAGAGTAGCAACAGATGATATAACTATAAAACATGCATATATGTTAAAACAGGTAGGAAAATCACTAAATAATTGACTATAATTTCCAAACTACTTAACGGATAAGAAATAAGTCCATGGATTCCCAAAGAATAAAGGATAAAAATAAGAGAACAATAAAAAGTGAGGTATATATAAATCATATATAAATACATCTACTAATGAAACAATAAGTGTAAATAAAATAAACTCCAATTTGGGCCTGGAGAGATAGCACAGTGGTGTTTGCCTTGCAAGCAGCCGATCCAGGACCAAAGGTGGTTGGTTCGAATCCCGGTGTCCCATATGGTCCCCGGTGCCTGCCAGGAGCTATTTCTGAGCAGACAGCCAGGAGTAACCCCTGAGCACTGCCAGGTGTGGCCCAAAAACCAAAAAACAAAACAAAACAAAAACTCCAATTCAAATACAAAAATGGACAGGCACAATTAGAGGAAAATTCAGTTTGTCACTGTTAAAGAGGAGTGAAAACCAGAATGATGAAGCTTGAAAAGCTTTCTTCCTAAAGAGGGTCCACTATGCCCAAGATGCTAGAATGATCTGGGGGCTAATAGCTTTGGGTGCAACTGCAGAGATGGGGGACACTTTCTGATTGCTCCTAAGATTTCCAGTGGGGCACTAAGTCAATTTTTTTTGGGGGGGGGAAGGAGCAGTAGGCCAAATAAATCTGAGAACCTTTGGTTTAGAATTAAAGAAAGAAAAAATGCATCTAGCATAGTAATGTGAATCAGAATAGAACTGATATGGTAAGTTCAAGACAACACAGATGGACTTAAAGACAAGACATATTATTAGAAATGGTTATACAATGGCTCGATTATCAAAAAACAATAGTTTTCAACTTGGTAGCACGTAGCAAGTAACACAGCATTGTAAAAACACTCTAAGCAAAAACTGACAAATCTCCAAAACTAAAGCAATAAGATCATCATCGTAACTGATAATGCAAAAATGCATAAAATTAGTCCAAAAAGACTAGAAAGTAATTTTAAACAGCATGATTGGCATTAACCAGCTTGATCTTAAGGATTTACAGAGAAGTCTGCCCTTAACAAATTGAGGGGAAAGTATATTATTTTCAAGAACAATAGGCCCATTTACAAAATTGACTCTTATGTTGGGCTGAAAGAAAGCTGAAATAATTAGGGGGAGGTGAGTAATACTGGAACCACAGAGACTATATTCTTAGACCACAATGCAATTAAATTAGAAGTGAGTAAGAGAAAAGAATCTAATTAGAAAAGCTCCATGCATTTGAAAACTAAAACAACCCTCTTTAAAATAACTTATAAGGAAATTGAGATATTCCAAATAACAACAAACTAGCAGGATACTGGCTAAAAATGGTCCTAGAAAGCATTATACTATGTTAGAAAAGGGAAAAGTAAGCCGAGTTTTCTATATTAAGAAGAAAAAAAAAAGGTCCACAAAGAAGTAAAAGGAAAAACAGTATATTCAAGAATAAAGAAGACAACTGATAAAATTAACAAACTTTAGCAAGACTGATCAATGCAAAATTGAGAGAATGCAGAAACAGTCAATACTAGAATGAAAAGGAATCTATGCACTTTAAGAATCTATAAAGAACATCATTGTGAAGGGGGAATACGAATAGGAAGAAACTACAACAATGGTGGAGGGATATGTTCAACTTGGATTTAAGATGGGGTGCTGAAAAGTGGTGCAAGATGAACAGGTAAGGAATGAACGATAAGGAGTAACCAAGTAAACTATAGTAGGGCAAAAGTTACTTCGAAAACCTACCTCTGTCATGGAGGAAAGCTGTTTGGGTGGGAGGGATGGGGACGGGAGGAGGGGACACACTAGTGGAGGGAAGTGAACATTGGTGAAGGAATTGGTGCTGAAATACTGTATGCCTGAATCCCAATCATGCATAACTTTGTTCATGGTGATTAAGTAAAATTTTAAAAAGTGTTAAGTACTTGAGGCCAACAAATTTGAAATGCAGGGGAAACAAATAAGTTCCTTAACAACAACAAAACAGACTCAGACAAAAAATGAATAAAGTAAAATGATTCTATATAATTATTAAAAATCTTCCCTGTAGAGGAAAACACGGGGAAAAAATGTAAGGTATCAAAACTGTCTATTTCTAACAAGTACATAGGTGCTTGTTTTAGTATATAGATTTTATAAAATCTTTGACCCCCCCCCTTTTTGGGGGGGGTTTTGGGCCACACCCGCCATTGCTCAGGGGTTGCTCCTGGCTGTCTGCTCAGAAATAGCTCCTGGCAGGCACGGGGGACCACATGGGACACCGGGATTCGAACCAACCACCTTAGGTCCTGGATTGGCTGCTTGCAAGGCAGCTATCTCTCCGGGCCCCAATCTTTGACCCATTGATATGAAAAATAAATTATCTTCTCTTCTGTCATTCTGAGTTACATGACCATTACTTGAATTACAAAAATCTTACATGGAATGCAATCTTGCTTCACAAGGTAGAAAATAAAAATATAGGGTCCAATCGAATAGCACAGAGGGGAGGGCACTTGCCTTGCACATGGTCTGGGTTTCCTGAGCATTTCCAGGAATAATCTTTGAGTGCAAAGCCAGGAATAAGCAACCCCACAGCAGTGCTGGGTGTGGCCCTCAAACAAAAACACAATATATATACACATACACACATTCAGGGCATAAAAATAATGGTTATAAGCATTATTAATATTCATATTAATGCTTAATATGCATTAAGAAAGTACTGAGCTCAGTGCTTTATACACATTAATTCAGTTTTCACTATCACCCATTTTAGGTTGGTGCTATGATTCTTGTTTTATTAATAAAATGAAAAGTCACTACTTAAATCCAGAAAGTAGGAACATATTAAATTCTTAACTATTCACCACATGACCTAATGTGAGGCAAAAAGATAGGAGAAAAGATGCCCCAAGCTCTCAGATATCCTTGTTTCCAGTTGATGGAAGAAATTTAAAACTTTGTTATTACAGCAAAATCCCTTAAGCAGTGATACAGCCGCAGCTGAGTTCAGTAAGAAATTATATCTGCAATGTCACTGAGATACTGAATTATCAGTAGTTCTTTTATCCCACTTTTTCCTATGCATCTCAGGACACCCTATACAGTATTTTAAATTCCTAATGATCAACTGGAAGATATTTTAACACATAAACCAAAATGGAAATTTTCAGTTAGCTGTGGGGCCAGGCTGTGTGACAGTAAAATTACACAATACCATGCAAATTCTAAAATGGTGTGTCGACATTTCCATTTCAAGAAATAAAATACCCTCACTTTCTCACTCTGGAATTTAAAATAATTCCAGGTGGAGGTGCCTTCAGCTAAAGCAAAAAGGTACTTCTCAGGGTAATGGCTTCATTTCAAGCTTCTCTGGATGCTAAAAATGCATGTATAAAATAGAGTTCTTAAAACGTGTATTTAAGGCATAGACTAATGCATTCTCTATTCTAATTTTAAAGTTCAAATCACTGTGAATGACACTCCACCCTCCATCAAAACCCAAATACACTTAAAAGAAGCAGAAGTATTAAATTTGAGAACTAAAATGATCCCAGATGCTTGATTCTAAAATCACCTGAAATATTTTTGACTGTTAATGGAATAAAATTTCTGGTTTTCTCTATGAATGGTTATGGTCTCCATGTACTTTTTAATTTTAATTTTGTACTTACTCTTTGCACTCTTTAGACACATGAGATGGGACTGTGTATTTGCAATCCATGATCATTGTCAATGTCTCACTGTCATTAGCCTCTTGAAAGGGTGGCTGCCCACACACCAGCATGAAAAGTATGACTCCCAGGCTCCATATATCTAAAATCAAAGATACACTGTTATACACTGGGCTGTTTAGAAAACCAAAGACATTAAGACCAAAGACATTAATTGGGGTAGGCATCAAAGAAATTAAGAGGAGCAAAACAAATTAATAATAGTATCTATTCTTAATCAGAAGCATTTATATCTCAAAGTAAAAAACTTATGAAAGAAAACTTGAGTGACTACGAAGTAGGGAAAGTATATAGGCTTTTTCAGTTTTTATATTCATTTTAGGTCCTCGCCAAGTGCCAGGCACATAGTGAATGGTCAATAAGTGCAAAGCAAGAGAAGAATGAATTCATTTATTAGAGGCAAGAACATCAACTAGACATTACTCATTAAGATTCTCCAAACAATGGACAACACTGCCTTTTTGTGTCATGTTATACAATACGAGATTAAAAAATGAGATATTTGCTGAAAAATCACCATTATTTCAATTGTTATCCATATCAATATAAGTAAGAAAACCAGATGAAGCAACCAGTTGTAGCAATGACTTCCCAGTTAAGAAGTTAAAGCTCATAGAGGAGAGATGTGCTCCTGGACTGTCATGGGGGTTAATACTGATTAAGTATTACTTCAGAGGAAAAAACTAGGAACAAAGGTAAAACCAACCTGGAGGCACACTTTTGCTTAAAGACATTGGAAATTACTTAATAAAGCTGTTAAAATATGAAAAGGTAATAAATTTCCTGTCATGGCTAAGTATTCCAGCAAAAGCTGGGCAACCATTTTTCTAGTATTTTGCCTTAGGCATTCTGTTACCAGCTTTAAGACTGAATTAGCTGATACAGGAGGACAAACATTAGACTAACTCCTATAAATAAAACCCCTATAAATTCCTATCACTAAATAAAAACCATTAATCAGATTAAAAAATAGATGAAAAAGATGGTTCATTTAAGTAAAAATAAAATGAAATGTAAGCTAAACTATAAACGTGAGTCTCTAAATCTTTCTATAAAGGATCAATCTGAGACACTTTTTAGACCACAAAAAATTAGATGAGATTGGAAGGACAAGTCAATACATTTATAACTTAAAAATATTCCAAACCACATACATTATATTACTTTCGAAGGAAATTAAAACTTGTTAATAAAATAACTTCCTCTAGTTTTAATTAATCAGAGGGAAAGGCAGCAATCGAAAGTCAAACACAAAGACTTTTTAGATAGATGATACGGGCCAAAGCGATAGCACAGTGGTAGGGCATTTGTTTTGCATGCCACTAACCTGGGACAGACCTGGGTTCGACCCCCGGCATCCCATCTGATTCCCCAAGGCTGCCAGGACAAACTTCTGAACACAGAGCCAGGAGTAACCCCTGAGCTCGGGCAGGTATGGCCCAAAAACCAAAATACAAAGTTAGACAGATGATAAATTATCATCTAAAGATGTCTCATGGAAATTAGTGATGCAGATGGAAAAATCCAATAAAGTTAATACATATATAAGTAAAATGAAAGAGACAGAGAGGTCATTCAGTACAAACCCTGGCCTCCAGTGTCTCATAGCTGGATCTTGGATACACGGACAAGCTGATTTTAACTCCAGATATCAACGATACAAATAGCAACTATCAATAACCCAGATTTCTTATTTAAAGAAATCTTTCTCTTCTGTCAAACAAAGCACATAAATTCACTTATTTAAAATGTTCTCTTGGGGAGCTAGAAAGACAGAACAGAGGATAAGGAACTTGTCTTACATGAGTTCAACCGAGATTCGACCCCAGGTGGCACCCCATAGGGTCCCAAGTCCAACAAGAGTGATCCCTGAGTGCAGAGCCAGGAATAAACTCTCTGCACTGTCAGGTGTGGCCCCAAATCCCCAAACAAATAAATAATAAAATGTTTTCTTCGGGAAATTTTGCCCAAGCAAACTAACACATTGTATTTGTTAGGAAAAAAAAAACACACACACGCCCACACTAGACACTGCTTCCACATCACACACACACACACAAGACACTGTTTCCACATTTCTTGATCGGGCTCAAATAACTGCAAAATGTGGTTCATGCTTCGAAGTTGAGGTTTAGAAATATAATTCTATGCCGAGCAGTTTGCAAAGATAAATGACATAATTTGCAGCATTTAAGCTAGAAAAGAGCAGAGTAATTAAGGAAGCAAAGATTTAGAAAGGGCAAATAATTCTCTCAGGAGTCAACATATTTATTCAAGGGCCACTTATTCTGCTACTTCTTTCCTCCCACTTTACATGTTTGAATCCTTTCATTCTAGATTCAAAGGCAAGAGAAACATCATTAAATCAATGGGACGTTTTAGCTAAGTTATTTTAAAATGTGTCCCCCATCTTTAAAATGAGAAGTTGTGGTAGGCATCAAAGAATTGACACAGAAACCACATTCAGTAGCAGGACAGAGTCCGATGCTTACAACACATCATAAGAGACAGTGCCATGCAGTCTATTCATCTGTGACAGGCTTGGTGCCAGGCCCTGTGAAAGAGATGAGTGTGAAGCCCTTAACTTTCTGAGCTCCTAAATCAGAGTAAAAAAGACAGCAGGTAACAGAAACAGAAAGTAGGTAAGCTCAAGAATGCCTAAAACCAACTGAGAGGAAAAATTAACAGAGATGGGAAGAAAGGAAGAGGGAGGGACTTTTGGTAAATTACAGGGTAGGACTGAACATCTGTCATAGTGACTTGGCTTAGGCTTCAGAAGATCAGACATTTGCCATTTACCTCTGAACCTTGGATCCCATCTATAGAACCACAACAGTTTTTAACACCAGCTCCAGGAATCAGACTTCTACCAAGGAAGACCCTAATGCTGCCCTGGCATCGACTTACTCCAGAGTGGGTTCACATGACATCCTTGGTAACAGCAACAACCTATTTGCAGGGTAAGCTTCTTTGCACTGCCACCTAATGGTGAGATGATACCAGAAGATGCTCCATGACACCCTGATTACGACAGAGGATCTATACAAAAACCAGGGACTCTAACTACAGAAACCTGACTGTGACAAGAGTGATTGTGAAGAACTTTTACTGGGACCACAGAGAAAGACTTTGGGGTTAGACACTTAGTATGCCTAGAGTCTGTAATTGGTCTTATGGCAAGATGCTTCATGGATAAGGTCTCCCTGTTTTCAGAGCAAAGGATTTTTCCTTTCTATTTCCCGATATTTTGCTGTGCCTATACAAAAGAAAGGGAAAAAAGGGGGTTCCTTTTTTTTTTTTTTCTTATAGAACATTGGGACATGAATTACTTTATTTTATCACAGATTCCTGCATTTTTCAATAAAACTAAGAAGAAAGGCTGGGAGCCAGGGCCAACTGGTCTCAGATGCATTGGCAAGGAAAAAAAATAAATAGGGAGAGAACTAAATATCCAAGCCAAAGTCAACGATAATAGAATCAAAGGACCTAAACTTTTAATAATCTGAACTTAAAAGGGCCTATTAACTGGCGGGCCAGGGGGAGAAGGGTAGTAGTATAGGATGGATGCACTCTGGGTCCATTGGTGGATGGAGGTTGACACTGGTGATGAGAAGGACCCTGACTCATTGTATATCTGAAATTCAACTATGAAGAACCCTATAGATCACAATTTTTTTGATAAAATAAAAAAATACAGGGTATGGGGTGCAGATAAGGAGGTTATGTCACCAGGAATAGACAGCTGATATTACAGGTTTAACAAAGGCACAGGAAGTATTATCTACTTCACTCCCCACAAATGAGGGCAAGAAGTAGTATATGTCTCCATACTCATTTTAGTAGGTATTTTCATTTATCATTTCCACTAAAGACAAAACAAACAAGCAAATAAAAAAGCAACAGAAATTCCCAAGCTGTAGCTGATAGTCTCAGTTTGGGCTACAAGTAATCAACTACAATTAAAAGGTGGGAAACAAGGGGAGACACAGTAGGTGAGATGAGATCGGTATGGAATGGAGACTTTACATTATTTTCAAAAATGTCTTAACCATGTTTAAACAAGGTGGTCCAGAGAGAGGTTTATGGGCTGAGTGCATTGCTGTGCATTAGGAATCCTGAAGCAGGAGTTGTTACACCACTTGGCCCCCCAAGCACTGCTTGGGATGACTTCAAGCAGAGAGCCTGGAGCAGCCCCTAACCACATTCAGGTGTGGCCCAAAATCCTCTTAGACAAGTTAACACACATGAACCATCTAGAAAACCAAACTCAACATTATTTGTAGCATATGTTTTGATTTCAGAAGTAGTAGTAGCAGCCCTTGGTTTATAAAAATAGAATAAGAAAATATCACTTAATAGTTCTTCTGCTAACACCCCCAGGGTATGGAGTTGTGAGGTATGAAAAATAAGGAAACCTTTGTTAGCATAAAGGGTGGGAGTCTCCGGTCCCCTTTACTAGCAACTCTCTAGTGCAGAGAAAATGACATTACAAAAAAGACTAACTAAGTCTCATTGGCTCAAGTTCAGAAGGGTTGATTTTTCATCACACAATTGAATTAGGTTCTTTCCAGAGCCAGTAGTGGAGTTCATATTACAAAATTCATCTTAGGCAAGCTTACAAAAGATCAAAATAGGGTTAAGTAAATATACTAATGATTAATTTGAGGAAAAGTAATGGCCAAAGGGGTGGGGTGGAAATATCTTTATTACTGAGAAATTTCCATAAAAAAATGTCTGAAGAGAGGCTGGAGAGATAGGGGAAGGGTACTTGCCTTGCGTGCGGCAACCCAGGCTCGATCCTCAGCATCTTAAATACTCCCCAAGCACTACCAGAAGTAGACCCCTGAACATTGCTAGGTATGGCCCCAAAACAAAACTAAAATCATTTCTGAAAAGAATTATCTAGCAGAAGAAAGAACAGGAACTACAACATACTAAGAATAGAAAGACCAGAGGACTATTTTAGGTAGAAACCTCTATTTTTCCCTCTAGCTTTTATTTTATCATTTTAACCATGACTCATGCAAGCAGCAATGAAAAGAAATGTGCTAAAGTTACTACAGATGAAGCAGAAACCAGCACCTCTTACTATTTCTCTTACAACTGGCAGGGATTTATGCCTCCTCTTTTCAATTCCAACTGTGGTCACTAGTCTCTGGCACACCACCCACTAGGAATGTAAAAAGCAAAGCTTTCTTGAGAAAAGTGATTGCAGAAGAATTACTCACTGGAACTACTATTACAGAAATGTGTGGGTCCCAAGGACTCAACAGTAAAACATGGGACCTTTGTCTCTTATACGACATTCAAAATTCTAATCACTACAGCCCACTGATCTGAATTTGTTACTTTATACAGGAAGAACCACTCGATTGTATTCACATCACCCAGAGCTCTGGAAAGGATTTTCCCTGAACCAAACAAGACAAATGAGGTGAATGATTGGTTCTCAAAATAATCTACAAACTGACTGAAATAACAGTATAGAGGCAAGGCAGGAGAAGAATCACACATTTAGACAATTTCCTATTTCCAAGCTATCTGCATTAATCCTATTTTTATCAGGGCTCTGACAAGAATTTCTTTTCCCTTTGGTCAGGGAACCCAACCAGCAGCACTCAGAGGTTACTCCTAACTTTACACCTGTGAGTCACTTCCGGTGAGTTGAGAGGACCATAAGGGATGTCAAGGGATTGAACCCAGGTAGCTGCATGCAAGGCAAGCACCCTACACACTGCTCTGACCCAAGAAATCATTTCTTCTCTTAAACAACAACCCCAGAAGTGAAAACATCTAACTGTCCCTTAAGGATTTCCAAGGTCAAAATGCCCCAAGTTTTTCTTCAAATTTTTATCCAAACCTATTTGTCATCATGTGTTTTCTGATCTGGTCAAAGGCATCTTCAACCAGCCAAAATACAGGTGGCTACACACTTGGTTGGTGCTCTGATGATTTCAGGGTCAGAGAGAGCTTTCTGGTAAGGTTATGTGCTTAAGAAACCACAATGGTCCTCACTGCTCACCCTCCTCATCCTCAAGTTTCCCCTTTACACTATCTTCTGAGCTGGGTCACTAGCAGACTCTCTGGTTCAATTCATGGCTCAGAGCCCCAGAATTCAGACTAGGTCCAGTGCCCAGAGAAATACCTGCGCAACAAGGTTACTTAATGGAAGGATCTAAATCCAAAAGAAAAGCAGCATTTCTGCAAACAGCCAGATGAAGCAGAGGGTTATGGGGTGATCAGTCATATCCTTTCAATAAAAACAAAGGAAGGAAGGAAATTATGAATATTTATAGCAAAGAAGTGTCCCCCCAAAGGGTAAGTAAGACCATCCCAGCTCAAGAACAATCTAGGTAATATGGTAGCAGCCTCTAGTGCTACTATGAATAGTGCTTTATCTGTCTACCTAATAAAGGTGAATTTCCAGAAGAGCAGTGATCCTTCCACCACCTAAAGGGGACAGAAGGCCAAATAGTTCAAAAGCCTCTGGAGTAAAGTACAGCAGGGGAATCAGTAAGACAGACTGCGTTTTAGTCCTAGACGGTCAAGGCCTTGTGCAAGCTTCTTTTCGTCAACTCAAAACAAAACAGGAAAAAGTTCAGCAAGTCAAAAGTCGCCAATTGTAGTCGTGGGAGGGCACATGTCCACACAAAACTGAAGCACTGGCAGCAGACACCCTTCTAGCTTATGCTCTCCTACCCAGCACTTTACAGACATATCCGGTCAGTAGGAGAACTTCACTGACTAAGGGGGAAAAAATAAGCCAAGCTGAAGTGTATCCATCATGGGATCATTTCCACCAAGGCTACATGAAAAGAGCAGGTCTTGGCTCAAGCTGTGGGGACTCCACTCCCTTGCCCACTGAAATGATTCGGTAGCCATGCCACCTGGCTTGATGCCATCTAATTCTCTCTTTTACAAAAGGTGGACGCTTCTACTTCGCAGATAATCTCCGAGTAAATCGCTGAGAAAATACCACATCACTGCAAAGCCTGATAAAAAATGGTTACTTCAAGATCTAGTAGCAAGACCCACAGGGAAAAAGCAAAAGAAATTTTATTTTACACTTTTAATTTAATAAACCATCACAAAATTTACAAATTAACTGTGCTAATGGAACAGTCTAATGTGTACGTTTTTAAACTAAATAAGAAGAAATCTTTCTACAGACATGCAAAAAGTAATGAAAGCTATTGATAAAGTCTAGGAGCCAGGGAGTTAGTTCAGCAATCTGGGGAGCACATTCTGCAAGCACTAGACCTAAGTTCAGTCTTGATACTGCACACGGCTGGGCAGTGCTGGACCAGTGCTGGGCCTGGCAGCATCACAGTGTCAGGACCTAGAATTGAGTCATCTGACCCTGCTGGCCAAATGTCACTTCAAGTGGCTCCTGGATCCCTGAGCATTGCTTGAGAGATTGCCCCATGCCTAATCAACCCCACTTGCCAATACTAAAACAGCAAGATAAAATACTGAGAACGCAGTGGGATCTGATCTATCACTGGGGTCTGATAGGTGCTCAATTCTGAATATTCCTTTCAGGTGTTCAAAGACACCTCAATAGCATGAATAGCAAAACCATGCTAGAGTTTATCACAAATAACTTCTATCAAAGATTACGAAACTCCAAATACTGAACTCAATAGAGTTTCCTAACAGTCTCCCAAACTGATGAAATGTGAAATAAAAAAAAGATGGGGTTATAGGTCCTCAGAATCTGTGGTGCCAGCCCAGCATTTCTGAGGCTCCTCAAGACACTGGTGTCAAAAAGGGACTAGGAGTGCTGCTGGTCATCTTCCACTCTAGGGCCAGGACAAATGACAAACATGAGATTCTCGAGGGGAAGGTGACACTGAAGTAAGAACCAGCACAGGTGGATTCCCAGACAAAGTTAGTGTGGATGCTCTGGCTTTCTCCAACTGGCCAGAACAACCTCTCCAGTTGGTAATAATAAGTAGTAGGCATATTAAATACCTACTACTTACTTGCCTCCAACTTCAATGATGTAGCATCAGTCACAAATACAAAACTTTCCAAAATCAGATCCTTTTTGTAAAAAATGCCTTGTAAAAACCAAATTACTTTCTTCCATAAACATACAGGGAAAACCTCTAGCTTTGGTTCAATTTTATGGTAACACTCATCACAATGTCTAAAATGTTCAATTATAAAAAATATTTTTGTAAAAAAAATTTCAAAAAAAAAAATTGAAACAAGGGTCAAGAGCCAGATGACACACTTGAAAGAGTATCTGCTTCTACTACAGATTTCCCATTTTCCACCAGTTATTCCTCTTCACAGGAGGGTCTAGAAAGGAGAGGGGTTAAAGATACTTGCCTTGCCTACTGCTGATCCCTGGAACCACTTGACCCCCCCAGTACAGAGTTGGGAGCATTGCCAGGGATAGCCCAAAACAATCCCTTAAAAACACACACACTCACACACATATACACACACAACTTCAAATGAAGAAAATATAGTTACTTTGATGTCAGAATATAAACATGTAGTGAATGGCTATTTAATGTTTTGAGTATCTATCGTATTCACACATATTATTTCTTAAAGAATTTGCTATAATGATTTCAGTCCTCCATAAACAAATTACCACTGGGTACAAAACTTGAGGATTACCACTTCAAGAGCATTAGACTCTCCAGGCTTCCTGGGACAACCCCCAAACTCTATGAAGTCAGACTTCACTGTCACTACTTCCCAAGATAATTGAAAAGATATATATGCAAACTATTATTAATGCAAAATAGGCTTTAAAAATTTAGATCAAGCCATACTAAATACCTACTAATTATCCTATTTTGATTATGAAAAAACTGCATGAACATTCAACCCCTAAGGACTTGATGTGCCTTTTGGGAACAGCCCAGACTGTATATCTTGAGTCCAATTTTCCATTATAATATTCCTGTTCAAAGCATCTAAAATAAGGTAAGAATAGTAAGTTACCTAGTATTAATATTAAAAACTCTACTAAGATAGCTAATTAGCCAAAAGTATTAAAATAAAACACACTTCTGCAACTATATTTTATGCTTCAAAGCCCTACCTTTTAACTCAACCCCATAGCTGTAATACCCAATTTAAAGGGGGAGATTTAATGGTCCATAAAACACCTCGAAAACTGCACTTTTGGATCTCTCTCAAGATAGAAATCACAACTTTCATGAAACTTACTTTGGAACTCATTTCAGAAAATGAGTTTGGAACTCATTAAAAAATGCATTAATGGGGCAGAGAGATAATATAAGGGTTAAGACACTTGGTCTTACCATGGTCTCCAAATTTTGCCAGGAGTGATCCCTGAGCACTGAGTCAGTAATTAAGTCCCGAGTATAGCCAGATATGGTTCAACACTACTCCCATATCCTGCTTTTCAAATACAGAAGGCAAGAAAAAGGAGTAACGATGTGAGCATGGAGATCAGAAAAAGCAATTAATGTTTGTAAAGTATCACTAATGAAATTTTTGGGCTTTTTTGATGAGCTCTGTAATATTTATTCATTTAAATAAACACTAAGTGCTTGCAATGTTTACCAGGCAATGGGGATGAGACATAGATAAGACATAAATAAACACACAGTTCCCTTTCAAGGCCCTTACTATTGAGCAAGGGGGACAAGTGAGCCATCTGGAGTGAGCAAGGCTTGGCATGACCCTGTCCAATTCCAAAGGGAAAAAGCAAGCAGGTCCTCTGCACCTCATCACATCTTTTTTTAGCTGACAACCCTCCATTATTTTTATCCAACAAGCTAGTATGCCTACTCTACGCATGGCTGCATCTGCTACAAATACAGGAATTTAGCTGTATCTACCAAAAGAGGGTCTTATTCCACAAATACTTTTCCATCTACAAGACAGTTCCATGAAATCTAGCCCTTACAATTTTTTTAAATTTAGTTTCCAGATAAAATCATTCTGAATTAAAACTTTCAAATATGGGGCCGAGGTGGCGCTAGAGGTAAGGTGTCTGCCTTGCAAGCGCTAGCGTAGGACGAACCGTGGTTCGATCCCCCCACGTCCCATATGGTCCCCCCAAGCCAGGGGCGATTTCTGAGCGCATAGCCAGGAGTAACCCCTGAGTGTCAAATGGGTGTGGCCCAAAAACAAAAAAAAAATCCTAAACACTTTCAAATATCAAATTAAAAAAAATATGTTGGGTCAAATGACGGGAATAAGAAACGGAAACAGAAGGCCACATATCTGGGATTATAGATAGTGGTAATCAAACTCCAGCTCCACAGTTTAGTCTCTGCTAATTAACTTGCCTTAGCTTTGTGGTGCCCTGTGCTACATCTGCTCTCCATCTTTCCCTACCACAGTCAACATTAGCCTGTGAAGATCCCATTGATGGAAACCACAGCCTCTAAAAGGAGCCAACCACACTCTGGATGTCACTAAAAGAGCTTCTCAGGCTACTATCCTGCCAAGACCAGGACCATGCACACAACTTCTTTATGTGACTAAACTTTTCCCCCAGAATATGAGCCCTGTCATTAGCTCTACCAGCAACAGCACAAGAGAGTGATGTAAACACAACTGTTCTTAAAAAATACCACAAGACTCACCTGGACAGCTAGAACTCTTAACCTGAGCAGCAATGGTCACTTTAACAGGATTCCAAAGTAAGTGTTGAAAAGTTTGTTCTAACTACTGATTTTTAATTTTAAAAAACAGATTTTCTTCACCAACTTTGTTTCTATAGACCAGGGGTGGCGAACAAGTTCAACACAAAGAGCCAAAATTCTAAACTGTGAGAGTCAGAGAGCCACACCATGCTGTGACCTGCCAAAACAGACACTCACACAAAAGCATATAATTTTAACAATAATATATTAAACACATATTGCATTTTGCCATTTTGAGTGAGGGTAAAAATCCTGCTCGCCACCCCTGCTATAGACTCACACTTTTCTTTTCTTTTCTTTTTTTTTTTGGTTTTTGGGCCACACCCATTTGACACTCAGGGATTACTACTGGCTATGCGCTCAGAAATCGCCCCTGGCTTGGGGGGACCAACTCTAGCGCTTGCAAGGCAGACATCTTACCTCTAGCGCCACCTTCCCAGCCCCTAGACTCACACTTTTTAAAAGCACCCAAGCTGATTTGGTGTTAACTCCCTGAGGTTCCTATGCAATAAAACCCAAATTAATTTTTATAAAAAGACTGTTTCTATGTGTGTTTGTATATGAAAAATTCCTTGTGGGGTGGACTAAAAAAATCTGTTCTGGATAATATGAAACGCTCTTTTGAAATTCCAACAAATGGACCAATTATCAGGATAAAGATCAGGAAATTTTGTGTTAAGTTAACCTTACAAAGTGACCTGAAGAAAAACTCACTGCTGCAGAAATTAGTTTGTTCCCTAAATCCAAACAATCATGACCGAAAGCATGTGAGAAAAATACAGGAGCAGAAGCTCTGGGTCTGCCTTCCTCCCCATTTTCCCACAGCAGCCAACATTGCAGAAATTCCCACGAATGTTATTTCCAACAGAGAAGAAGCATGCACCTCAGGAATATGAGGCTGTGATCTTTAAACACCCTCTGGGACTACAGCTGCAGCCAGCCCCACAGAAACACAAGGAGTTCTGCAATCTCTCCAAAAATGGGCTGGCCAAGGCGGCTCCATCTGATTCACTAAAGGATAACCCCTCATCGGGGGTCACGTCCCACCTGGTACCCAAATGCATTTTGTGAATACCTCCCACCATTTGAAAGGCAGGAGCAATCATGAACCCATTTCATCAGAGCCTTAGGACTCCACGTTTGGAGGAGGTGAGCCACTGCCAAGAGGTAAACATGTGAGCAAGAATAGTTTTGGCACAGGAATTGGAGGCCAAGGGCACAAAGGCAGAGCTGGACATAAGCGTGACTAAGAGCATGAAGCAGAGCAGTGGAGCTGGAGCAGGGCCAGTAACTGAGAAAGAGTGGAAAAAATGTGCAATGCAAGAAGAAAATGGGGACTTCGGCCTGGGGTGTCTGTGAGAACTGTTGACTGACTGGGAGATCTTCAGAGTTCTAAACAGTGACATGCTCTGATTTGCAAATAGTCCAGAATCTGACAAACACTGGTTTCCAGTGGAGCAGTTAAACTGCGCCCCCCCCCATTGATGGAGGCAAGGCCTCTCCCCCTTCTTAGAGCAATCCCCAACTCAGTCTCCCTCTCAGTAGAAACTCTCCACACCTGACAACAATGGCAGCAGAGAACAAAGAAAAAGAAGCCTATCCCTAAAACCTCTCTCCCTTCTCTCATTTTATTGAGGAGATATACACTTGGACCTCTCCGTCCAGCTCCTGCCTCCCCAGAGGAGAGAGCTAGAGACTCTCGGAGAGTCTTTCAAATAAGACAGGCTCTCATTTGAAAAGTTGACCAACGGCAAACTCCAGGACTATGCTAGGACTATAGCAAGCATACCTGCACGCTCTTTCACACAGAATTTGAAATGAGAGAATAAAGGTTGGCTGAAAAGACAACATATTTCATTAACACTAGTAGAAGGAGCCCTCAGAAAATTGGAAAGGTGTGATGAATTTTACAGAGGAAGAAAGGAATTCTGAGATAGGCAATGAGGTGAAGGCGACCTTTTGACCTGCAGGTCAGGTGTCACCTGATTAGAGAAAAGCCCAGGGGACAGAAGGCAGTGGGAAGTTAGACAGGGCACCAGAGGGACACACCTGAAAGGTGTTGGGTGTGAAGTTCCAGAGAGCTGAAACAACAGCAGAAAAACTTCCCAGGATGAGGCTTATTCCTTAAAGAGCCCAGACTGGGATAGAAAAGGGAAGAGGAAGGAGAGGGAAAGTAAGCAGTTACCAATATTAATAAAGGAGAAAGACAAATTTCTCTTTTAAACTAAAGATGTTTTTAATTTTTTTTTTTTACTGCAACCCTTACTCTTTTAGTTCCCTTGAATTAAAATGCTGGAACCAATATTTCCACTAATAATGGAAATAAATCAGTGGCAGACAAGGCTGAATGTACATCAGAACCCAATGGAAGCTTCTCGATGTAAGTCTCACCTAAGACTATCTGAATCAGTACTTCCAAGGGAGGAAGCAGCCAGCCTTTTTATTTTTTTTCCTGTTTTGAAATTAAATCTCTTCCAGGTGGAGTCAGAGAGGCAATACATCGAGTAAGGCACTTGCCTTGCATGCACCTAACGGTTGGATCACTGGTATCCTGCAGGGGGGGGGATTCCTGAATGCAGAGCCAGGAATAACCCCCGATTATCACCAGGCATGACTCAAAAACAAAATAAATAAATTCTTGTTTAAAAATATTTTTTTTCAGATGAAACTGCTATGTGGGGAGTTGTTAGTTCAACTAACCATACCACCAGCATTAAGTAAATTATACTCTTCAAAATAGTGTCAACATATATTTGATTTTATTTGAGTCTTATTAAGACAATGAGGCCTGCAGGTAACATAACTAAAAACACAGTAGTGAAAACATAAAAAACATAAATTACATTTTTCTGGCCTCTTACTAAAAAATCTAATGGTTGGGCTATCCTGGAAATTCCATCTGTAGAGTGCCTATATAGTACTCCTCACATGTCTTGTTCAAGAATATTTATTACAAATAGCCAGTATCAGCTTATTTAGGAAAACCCATTACTCCCTTGCTTCCCAAATGCTTACCGATACACTGCCACTAGAATGCCCAGGACACTACATTGTGTGTGAATAATGTGGTTGACACAGAGAGTGTGTGGGGGGATTAGGTTTTTGTGTTCTAAAATAACTAGTATTTTTCATAGGCCTCTGAAAATTCAGGCCCTTCAGGGGAGGATTTCAATTTTTCCTTCTGTCTCTAATGACAAAAATGGTATGGAGCTGCCCAGCAGGGGCTTCCTTCAGAATATGTGCCCTCACTCTCAGCAGTATGACGAGGAAGGTCCTCGCAGCACAGGTGCCAATTCATGCCCTATCACCACAGTCAAAGTGTCCTACCACCAAAAGAACCCTTTTATGCTTAGCCCCCTTCTGGCTGGAAGCATCACCCACTAGCTCGGCTGAAGATCAATCTGTTCTCATCTACTATTCTGTTAACAAAGAGTTGAACAAATAGGATTCCATACAGTGCATAAACTTCCAAGATCACCTTTTTATCACTCAGCACAATTCTCCTATGACCAATCCAAATTACTCTTTCCATGGCTTGCTCCATTCCATTGCTGCTTACTATGCCTGATCAAAGATATACTACAGATATATACTACAAGAATATAATCATTGACCTAGAGATAGACATGTTCTTGACCTCCAACTTCCCAGGTTACTACAAGTAAACCTCCCATGAATCTCACGCATAGGTGGAAATAGGTCATTTCTATAGAACAAGTACTCAGGAGTAAAGAGCTGTGTTGTATATTTATATATATTTATATATTGTTGTATATTTATATGTTATTTATATATATTTAGTTTAAAAAATTAAGTAATATGGTAAAGCTTGCAAATGTGAGGTCCTAAGTTTCACTCCTATAGCTACAAGACCCTCAAAAAATCAAAAATAAAGCAAAACAAAAAACTATGACTTGGGGCCAGAAAGAAAAATCAATGGGGTGGGATGCATGTTTTGCTTCTGGGAAACTTGGTTTCAGTTACTAGTACTACATGGTCCAAGCGAAGTCAGGAAAGATCCCCAAGTACCAAGCCAGAAGTACTCTGTGACTACCATTGGGTGTAATGCAAACAAACAAAAGAAACCAAAAAACCCACACTTTTCCCATTCTGGTAATCTCAGAAGAAATACAGGCCAACCCACCAAAATTCACAGGTGCACAGGTCTTTGGACTGAAAACCCTGGAGAGCTCTTGGAGCATAGTAGGCCAAGAATTATCTTACTATTATCTACTGATCCTGGATACCTCCAAATCCCACAATACTGACAGCCAGTAGAAGTATACCAAATTAGATGGAAAAGTAGCATAGAAACCAAACCAAGCTCCATAAACGAAAATAGTAAGACAGAAGGCTCAACTGTAAGCTCTCAATTACTTAATAATCCTATTTGAGATAGAATCATTTTCATAAATTTTCTTTGACTAAACATTTTTCAATAATCCAACAACCATTTTTTCCTAACAAGCTCATATAAAATAAATTATTTTGTGCCTGCTAAAAGGTAGACTTGGAGTGGGAGGTAAGGGGTGGTAGGACTTAATGAAAACACCTTCCTTCTATCATGGCGCAAGAAGACTGGCCAGAGTCCTTTTCTGTGAAGGATTTAATAGGACAAAACAGGTTAGGAAAGAGGCCAGGGTCTTACAGCAAAGCAGTTCGCAGTTCACAAAATCCAACTGCTACCACACTGATTCTCTCAACAGTAATCCAGAGTGGGTTCTTAAAACCCCAGGACAACTGCTTCTCAATTTGATACAGGAGTCTCTAACTTAGAGGATTCTTTGCCCTTAAAGCAGCAGATCCTGTTTTTTGAGATTGATCTCCAAGAGTGGGATTGGTGTTGGAACACTGCAAGTCCAAAACAACTATTATGAACAACTTTGTGAACCATGGTGTTTTGAATAGTTATTTTTTCCCAATTTTATTAATAGGGGCCACCCCCAGTGCTACTCGGGAACCAGCAGAAGCACACCTGATGGTGGTTCGGTTTTATGTGGAGCAGAATCCAATTCAGAGCCTCTACCCTGAGGTTATCCAGTCTCAAGTTTAGCTTAGTTTAAAAAAAAAAAAAACAACAACTAAACCACCAAATAATCTTTCTGTTGGTTATGTTGAGATTCCTCTTTTACTATTATACATTTATATGTTTTCATAACCTAGTACTTCAGGGCTCTATCTTTTTACTCGAATTTTAAAATAATGTTATAGTCACAAAAATCTTGGCAGGGCTTTTTGGTGGAAACACATTAAAATTTAACTCTGGGATGACATCTGTACCATGTTGCTTTTCAATTCGTCAACTGCTTTTCAATTCATAAATTGACTGATGTCCATTTATTTGTGTCTCATTTATTTTCTTCATTAGCATTCTACGATTTTCAGCATGGTGCTGCATACAGATTTTGTTTGACAACTACTTTGGTATGGCAGCTATTGTTTTAAATGTTAACCCCACATATTTGCTTTTGGTATATAGAAGCACAATAGAGGAGACTAGGAGACGTTCCTAAAAGGACTGGGGTGGAGGTTTTCCACAGCAGTGCCCTGGTTCCATCCCTGGTGCTGCAAGTCAGGAAAAATCACTGAACACTACTGGATATAGTCCAAAAATCAAGACAAGACTTGCAAGAAATTTGTAGGGTGGGGATACCCCTCTCAAGCAGCATTCAGGGTCCCAAGCATTCTCAGAAATGCTTAGTCAGCCAAGTCAGCCAGGCCAATGCTAGCTAGGACTCACAGATCTGCTCAGGACCTGCATGCAGTACTGGAAACCAAGCCACAGGGTCATATCTGTACCAGGGATCAAATCAAGGTCCCAGATGCCCCTGACCATTGTGCTATCTCCTTATCACCCACATGTGTGTAGTTTATATGCTGATCTTGTATCTGTGATCTTGAATTCATCTGTTGATTCTGGGGATTGTTCTTGTGGCTAAGCACTCATATCAGCAGGGTGAGGTTTTATTTCTTCCTTTCCAGTTTGTCTGACTTTCAGTACTACCTTCAAATGAAAATATACAGACTTGCCTTATTTCTGAACTATGGGGAAAGTATTCAACCTTTCCCACTTAGTGGTTCATTCCCTAAGTAATCAGTATGAGGTTAGCTGTAGGATTTTTCATAAATGCTTTTGACCAAGCACAGGAAATTCTCTTCTATCCCCAGCTTACTGAGAACCAAAAAAGAGTTGATATTTTAATGTAGAACAAAATGAAACTTCTGAAGAAAATACATTCCACTGTTTTTAAATATTCTCTTTTTATAATAGAGAAAAGTTCCTTTTTTTTTTTTTTTTTTTGGTTCTTGGGTCACACCCAGCAATGCTCAGGGCTTAATCCTGGCTCTCGCTCTCCTGGCAATATGGGATGCTGGGATTTGAACTGGGGTCCGTCCTATGTTGATAGTATGCAAGGCAAATGCCTCACCGCTGTGCTTCGCTCTGGCCCAGAAAAATTCTATTTTGAAATTATTTTAATTTAGAAATAGAAAACACTTTGATAGGAAAAAAGGAAAACCACAAAATATATATAAATTTTTACTCCATGAACTTCTCAAGTCTCATTTCTTCCTCAAGATGAAAAACATTCTTTTGTAAAGGTATTCAGTCACTGCCAATGATGTTATCAATAAGGATATGGATCAATTTTACAAAAAAGTCAATGTATCCCTATTGCTGTTGCCATGGCAACCTTCTGGAACTCTTTTCTATTAGGTTTGGTTCATCTTTTAACCAGGTGAACAGAGTCTTTCACAAACTGCCGACTTGGCTCAAGAAACTGCATTACTTAATCCATGTCTTCTGTTTGAAAAATTGTCACTGAACCAAGATGCTATGGGCATGAAGCACTATTGGATTTAGTATAAGCCCACTGGACCAGGAACTTCCTCTCAAGTCTGCATATTCTTACATGAGAGGATACTTATTACTGTACATAATCTTCACTAAAGGTTAACTCAGTATATGTTTATCCAAAAATTATCTTTATCTCAAAAACTATATAATTTTTATATAGCTTTTTTAATATACTTACTAAAACAGAGCCATATTTTAATGTAGTTTTCAACAACATATGGCATATCAGTTTTTTTTTTTTTTTTTTTTGGTTTTTGGGCCACACCCGGTAACGCTCAGGGGTTATTCCTGGCTATGCGCTCAGAAGTCGCTCCTGGCTTGGGGGACCATATGGGACGCAGGGGGATCGAACCGCGGTCCGTCCTAGGCTAGCGCAGGCAAGGCAGGCACCTTACCTCCAGCGCCACCGCCCGGCCCCGCATATCAGTTTTTTAAATAATAAATTAATTAAAAGGCAGACTATTTCGGTTTTGAAGCTATTTGTCCATAAAGTAGGGAGTAGAAAAGCTGTCAGGATTTTCATGTCTAAGCTATAAAAAGCTAGAAAGTTTCTCACTTCCAGCAAAATTATTTAATTCATTTTAACTTAAAAATGGACTTAAAATTTTAGTGTGATGAAAAGTTATCAGCAATGTCAGGGTTTTACAACAACTGAAAAGTTGTGTTTGTAATCTAAGAGATTCTCTTATGCCCATGCTCAGGGGATCATGTGATGCTAGGGATGAAGTCTGGATCTTCTACATGCAAAGCAAGAGTACAGCCTTTTGAACCATCTCAACTGCCTTTGATTCATTTGATACTATTCTGCTTTGCTAAAAACTCTCACCACTTCCACTCACCATGAGCCTCACCACAGGACATGAGCAGGATACCTATCAGTTACAGCACAGCTTGACATTTCCAGAGCAAAGGCAGGGGTTCATTCATTCCTCTGCCTGTTCTATTGTCTAAACTAATCTGACAAGCAATAATGATGCATTTCCCACAATGTCTATTGCATCATTTCAGACTCTAACATAGGAATTCAAGAGACAGCAATGAGAGACTGTTACAGAGATCAGTTTACCCCTTTCCCTTTCCAACTCACAGATTATCTTCCCTCACCACCACCACCCTCTTCTCATTCCGACTCTTCACCCTTTCTGAAAGCACACAGAGGTAACTGACTCAGCAGTCCACTCATCATGACAGCCATAGTTCCTTCTCAAGCCCTGGACTATGTGTGTGACAAAACAGATAGAGAACAGGTGGGATCAGAATGAAAGAGAAAATCAAGAGTCCCAAAACACAGCTAACAGGAGCCATCTGTTCAGTTCTTTTCTAAAAGATACAAACTGGGAACTGGAGGAAGCTGCATCAAGAAAACCATTAGCAGAATCAATTATATCTTCTCACCCTGCTATGTACCAGCATAGACAGGAAGATTCTAAATAAAAGGGAGGAAGAAAGGAGGGCATTAGAGGTAGAGACCTACTGACAGTCTTGTCAAATTCTAAGGCCAGGTACCAGTAAAGTCCTCTGGCCACACCCTACTTCTCTCCCATAGGCCCTGGAGATAGTACTCAGATGATAGTACACAGTCAAGCTATGAGGAATTCTCAACAAAAAGAAACACAACAATGCTTAACAGTCAGAAGAAATGAGCCCCATGAGAGAGGAACCAATGGCATCAAACAGAACAATATCCAAGCAAATCAGTTACACGAACATTTCCAGAAACACTACTAAACAGAATAAGGGTGGTCTCCTATATGAAAAGAAATCTGTTTCACATTAGACTTTGCACTGACAATTTTAGAAGCAAAAAGACAGGACAGCATTATGAAAGCTGGGAAGATGACTTTGAATATTTATCTCAACATATTTAGTTCTTACGTGTTTTTTTTTTTAGCAAATTATCATTAACTATAAGGACATTTACATAACTAAGGAATTGGAAATATTTTCACAAATCCTATCTAAATGACAATAAACAAAAAGAATCCAAGTGAATGATAGGGAGAAGAAGACAGGGTAAGCCAACAAATGTACCAAAGTCCAAGCAAATATTTATTATAGAGAAAATAAAAAATCTATTTTTAAATGGGAAGTAAAAACAAACTAAGACCTTATCTGTTCGGAGGAAATATAACGATTCATTCTGAATCTGAAGGCTAAATAGATGGCAAATGGAGAACACACCGTGCAAACTATTGGAGGGAGAGTTAAAATAAATACTCTGAATAATGCAACAAAACATGAAAAAGTGAAGAAATAATAAGACAAAACTCAAATAACCTAGAACAAATATTCATCATCAAAAGTGATTAAATTTACCTATTAAAAGACAGTGATTATAAACACAAAACATAGCGTATTACTGTTTTAAATAAAATTAAGACTCGGTTAGGGAATTTGGCTTTTTGCATTTGCCACACATTATGTGGTACTGGATTCAACTCTGAAAATGCATTAAAAAGGAGAAAGAAATGCCTACAGTAACAGAATATAATTCAAAGCAACAAAAAAAATAATTAAACAACAAACTCATTGAAAACCTTATATGTGCCCAAAATATAAACAATTTAATCATATGGAGAACAGTTCCCTCAAATTACTATATAGTTAGCTATACCAAAAATCTAAAAATTAGTCCCCCA